>NW_017307223.1:354538-413714 GCF_000935625.1 Nanorana parkeri
ATTAAATGATCTGTATGTAGCCCTGTACTATGGATCATTTAACCCATTCATGTTAGCAGAGGATCATTGTAAATGTATTGTTGCAGGCACTCTATATGTACATGTACTATATACTACATATAGAGTGCACTGAACAATAGATTTACAATTATCCTCTGCTAATATGAATGGGTTAAATGATCCGTAGTACATGATATGTAGCCCTGTACCCCCTTTTCCACTTACAGAGCTAGGTTATTTTTCTTTTAAATAAATATTAATGTAATTTTATTGGTATCTATCTACCATTAGCTGCCTCATTTCCCACCCTCGGCTTATATTCGGATCAATACTTTTTCCCATTTTTTTTTTGTAAAATTAGGTACCTCGGCTTATATTCGGGACGGCTTATACTCGAGTATATACGGTAGGCCATATCAGAGCTCTACTTTTGAAAATACTCATTGCCTGGCTATTATGATCTTCTGAAGCATTCAATGCGTTCTAAGGTAACAATTCCGAATAAATATACAGATTAGAAGTTTGATGGGGTTTTTTTTATTATAAAAATTGCTTAAACAAGCACCATTCTTTGAAATCATGGCTAACACGCAACTGTCACCCTCACACATAAAAAATTAACTTAATGTTAAAGTGATGTTAAAAGACTGTTAACACTTTGCAAATGGCCATCATTCAGCCGCACTGATGATTTCTGTAGAAAAAGGGATGATATCTTTAGCACTGCTGCCAACATAGGATCTACTGGGTGTGAGAGTATGGGACTGACCCTTTGTATAAATGGTTAACAGTAACCCTTCCTTGAGACAACATTAGTACTTTGCCAGCTGATAAAATGGGACATGTTGCTAATGTTATAAATTAGAAAGTGATTATAAGGACGGCATGCCAAGAAAAGGTGGCAACTGAAGCAAGAAAGAAGCTTAATGCAGTCCATAGTTTGGAATTTCCAGCAATTATGGAGCTTTCCATTAACTTTTAACAGCAATCTAACACCCATGATTTCATTTGTTTTCCAGTTTTGAGTGACCAGATAATCAGAATTGTGGGAAAAAAATAATTGAATCACTGCAGTGCTAGCCAATTTCCATGCAGATTCCAGCCATTGGATAACTAGAGATTGGGAAACGATTGAAACTGTGGGTGATGGGTTTGTGTGGAAAAAAGCTGATAAAAAGTAGGGCTGCCACTAACGATTATTTTCATAATTGATTCGTTGTCTGATCATTTTTTGTATTAATCGGTTAAAAAAATTAAATACCATCTTTTATTTAAAATTAAATACACAAATGGAGTTTTACAAGCACGGCACTGGAATACACAGCATTGCAGTACCGTGTGTTCCAGTGCGGGCGATCACACTGCGGGCGGTAGACACCTTTGGAGTGCCATTAAAATAAATGGCACCACAACACACATCCTGCAGGGGGGTTTATAGCTGCCATTGTGTGAGACAATGTACTTCTTGTTTTCTCATTTGGGGCCTGTTCAGAAGAAACTATGTAGAAAGGAAGAATTACCTTGTGCGCTTCCCCTTAAAGGGGAAACATAAGGGCATTCTTCCATAAATGGGGAGGTGAACTAGGATATTGTTAAAACCCACTAGCTCTCTGTGAGGTGCTTTCTGAATGCCAAGAACTCTTGCAATTGTTTATAGACTGTGCTGCCATTACTCAGTTTTGACTGAATGCTCTTTCTTCTTTCTCCAGTAAAGAAGCATACCTCTTTGTGGAATCTATTATTCTGTACTAATGGGGGGCTACTCTTGGGCATGGAAACGTGCTCAGGAAATAGAAGAGGGAATCATGAGGCAGTGAGTGGGTCCTGGTCAGGCCAGTCTATATCGTCTGAC
The DNA here is from genome assembly GCF_000935625.1 of Nanorana parkeri. NCBI lineage: Eukaryota > Metazoa > Chordata > Amphibia > Anura > Dicroglossidae > Nanorana > Nanorana parkeri. The sequence continues at coordinate 356,391 of NW_017307223.1, forward strand.
AGGGTGTCCCAAAGAGGGTGATGACTTTGGGGTCTATTCATGAAGCTGCCGAAGGATCTGGCCATAGCTTCGGCCGATCCTTCGGCTAGCTTCGGCCCCAGGACCCCTTCGGTTCAGTAGAACCGAAGGGGTTACTTCTTTTCTTTTTTTTTACAGCAGCAGAGCCTCCGGACAATAGGAAACTATTGGGCGGAGCTAGCTGTCATTGCTAGCTCCGCACAATCGTTTTCTATTTACTTTTTTTACTTTTTTCCCTCTTTTTCTGTTCTGCTCGGTCCCTCAGAGGGCCGAATGCCGCTCGGCGACATTCGGCTATTCACTCACTGCTGTTCGGCATCTTTAAGAATAGCCCGAACAGCAGTGAGAAGCCTGCCGGAGGTTGGGCTCAGCTGATCCAGATGTTGGATCGGCTGAGTCGAACTCCTTCTGCACTTCGGGTCGGCCGAACATGCTGAGCATGTTCGGCCGACCCGAAGCCACGCGAAGCAAGCCGATGTATGGCTGATTTCAGCCGATGTACGGCATAAATCAGCCGTACCAGCCTGAAGTGAATAGCCGAACAGTGTTCGGCTCACTTCACTTCAGATCGGTCATTCACTCGGCTGCCCTCGGCAGCTTAGTGAATAGACCCCTTTGTGTTCCATCATTTGAGGCAGATGCTAATGCACCACAGGTGCCACATGTACCACCCAAGCGGGCAGAGAAATAGTCAAACACATTAGTTATGTTGTGAAAGTGTTAAGACACATTGCGCCGGTGGTCCTGTTACATTACAGTACAATTAATCTTTGATTTATGGCAGATACTCCAGGAAAACCAAATGTTTTGTGACCCTTGACTGTCCATAGTCTCAGTTACATCAAGTGTTGCTGACGTTTTCTAGTCACAATATTTACACTTTTAAAAGCCATAATTACAAAACCCAAAGTCTCTCATCTCTGAAAAAAACAAGGGCAGTTTCATGTTTTGTAAGCTGGAAATAAATGCTTGACTGTTGTCTTGTGTAAACTCTAACCAGTAAAACAACAAAGTGAAAGCAGCATCATGGTGGTTGTCCCAAAATAACAATTGGTAATTGAGAGGTTCCACTCCTGGTTACAAGACAGAATTTACAAAGTGTGAGCTCATTCTTCCAATGTACACTCTAGAGTATAATCCCTTATTATATATCATTGATCTACAAAGCTCTTTTTAAAGAAGAACTTCTGGAAACAGGGTTTAAAGCTTGCTCCTTTAAGGGAAATAGCAGCCTTCTCTGTTTGAAAACATTTACAGGAATGACAGCTGCCTGCTGAGGAAGCTGAATGGAAATACAGCATGCAATGGCTGAGAGCAATAGCCAGCCTCCTATTGGATATTTTAAATGACAATAGCCAGCCTCCTATTGGATATTTTAAATGACAATAGCCAATAGCAGGCCTGTTACTGCACCCACCCACTGCCCACTGTCAATCAGCAGAGGAAGGAAATAAAGGAGAAAGTTCTCCTTCAGGTCCCTGTCTGCTCATTGACAGCAGGCAGTGGGCGGGTGCAATAGCCAGCCTGCTATTGGCTATTACAATTTAAAATATCCAATAGCAGGCTGGCTATTGTTTCCATCTGCTGATGGGAAACTTGACGCTGGTGTTCTATCAATCCCTTGGACTCAAGTCCGAGGGATTGATAGAACACTGGCAGAAGAGGAGGCACGGGGGAGCAGAAAAGGGAGGAGAGGTTCCAAAGTGACTTCAGCAGGAGTACTGATCATGCTTTGAGCCTAGGGCTGTGTAGGTGAAGTGATACTAAGGAGCTGTCAAGGTCATACACTAGAGTACGCCTCAGAGTGATTGGCAGTAGGGTGAGTGTGGGAGGGCCACAGTTAGGCTAAGAAAGAAGGATTGGCAGATGTCAACTGTCAGTGCTTTTGTAAGAGCCTAGGACCCCGCTGTTAAAATGACTTTTGGTCCCAGCTAATTCAACCGCCCCTGCAAAACTGGCACATAGTTACATAGTTAGTCAGGTTGAAAAAAGACACACGTCCATCGAGTTCAGCCTATAGAGATACGAGAAGAAAAAAAAACTAAAACAGAATGCTATGCCCACAGTTACCCACTGTTGACATATAGGCTCATGACTACTGTGTCTCATGATAAAACTAGTCCTGGGCACATATGTATACTTAATGAATGCTGAATATTCCCTAACACCTGGTGTCAACTAGGTGCAATGAGCTAAATAATTGAATTACTCATTTTACATTAGCACTCTGTGACACTTTGAGGCTGATTTACTAAAGGGGAGGAAAGTTAAGCTGTGTTCATTTTATATATATTAAAAAATAAAAAAATATAAATTAAAAAAATATATACTGTATATTTAATGTTATTTTATTATCAGTTGAGTTCCAAGGCGATGCTATGTTTGATAAGTTAATAACACAGCAAATCACCAGAAACGTGTTCTAAAATGCTGGCAACAATTGAACCTGTATGTAAAGAACCAAGTTACACAACAGTTTTGTAGTTCAAAAATATAACTGTGGTTTTGAAATTTGCAGTATACAAGGCATATTAGCTTTTCCTTCTGCTATAGCGATGTCTGATTGGCTAATAATGCAGTTAGCGTGTAGGCCTTGGCTTTTCATGTGGCCTTGTTGTTATGTAAGCATTAATTTGCTGTTTGCTGGTTGCAGAGTGTAAACCTACAGGGGTAATGATACTGCTGGCACCTGTGTTTTAGATCTGTGGGAGTCATACTTGCAGAATGCTCATGAAGGCATGTGGAGCAATGTGTGAGCAATGTAGGCATGTCACTGTTACATTAAATATGACACAGCTTATTAGGGCTCAAGGCATACTGATATGTATTAGATTGAGTCACAGTTCTTAATATGCCACACATATAGCTCTCTGTTGGAATCCCCCTCTAAGAAATTATTTATTTGCCGCTGACAAAAGTCAGCTGATGAAGGATAGAAATCTGAAGGATTGTCAGCATCATTAGAATGGCCATTACAGGTTCATGTCAAACTTGCGTTTAAATATGTAGCAAATGGGCACCAACTAGTGCTTAATCTCATGCTTAAACTAATTAAAATCACACGTGTAGCCTAAAATAGCAATTGCAAATTGTTTCTGACCTGTTTTTTGACCCATATCAGCTCTTTCAACACATCAATTTAAAAGTGTAGCACATGAAGCAATTGAAGCAAGAACTAAATCTCATGGTACTAAACAATTAAAAAATGTCACTGCTAGATGGGCCACAAAAACAGCAAAACAAATGGTACCCTTTTTGGTGCTTTTCTTTTACCTGTGTCAGTTGGTCTATTTGTACTGCCTTTTCTACAGGGGCAATGCTACAAATGTGGGCTATCTGTCAAAATTATTATTATTATTATTACGTAGTATTTATATAGCGCCAACAGTTTGCACAGCGCTTTATAATATAAGGAAGACATTACAATTACAATACAATTCAAGACAAGATGGTAAGGAGGGCCCTGCCCTGAAGGCTTACAATCTAAAAGAGCAGGGGGAAGTGATACATAAGGAGGTAGCTGTGTGGGGATGAATTATTTGAGAATGTGAAGGTTCAGTGGTTAGGTCGAGGTGGGATAGGCTTCCTTGAAGAGATGAGTCTTTAGGGAACGCCTAAAGGCAGTCAAGGTGGGAGATAGACAGACAGTTTGGAGTAAAGAGTTCCAGAGGATGGGAGAGACTCTAGAGAAGTCCTGGAGGCGAGTATGGGAGGAGTGGACAAGGGAGCTGGAAAGCAGGAGGTCAATGGATGAGCGGAGGGGGCGGTTAGGGTGATACTTTGAGACAAGGTCTGAGATATATCCGGGGGCGGAGTTGTGGATGGCTTTATAAGTGACTGTTAATATTTTGAATGTTATCCTCTGGGCGAGTGGAAGCCAGTGTAGGGATTGGCAGAGGGGGGATGCAGACACTGAGCGGTTGGTAAGGTGAATCAGTCTTTGCATGATTATTTGCTAAGCAAATTCACAATTCTCTACTCATTTACTAAATCTGCCCCACAGTGTCAGTGTCAGTGTGTAGACTATGTAAACTGTAAAAAATAAAAAAAAGAGCTTGTAAAGATATGTGCAACATTTACCTACAAACAGCATTTGAAGTCATTGCACAGCTATTTCTCTTAGAACGGACAATGAAAATATTTTGCATCAGGAACTGACAAGACTGCCAAAACCACTTGACCAGATATGTTTGCTGTGAGAGATCTAATCCAAGAAAACAATTGTCTGTTCTGTAACCCAGTCACAAATGTAGTGCCACATAGACAGTTCATAGTAAAGATAGCATAGCAAGTAGAGATAATAATAACACATATCGATTTTCAAAAGAAACTCCCCCTTTGGATCTGTTGATGACTTGCTTCAGAATAAACAGAGCAGGCAGAAAAATACACTGTGGACCAATGGTATAAAGAACCACACTGGACGTTTAAGATGAAACTACAGTGGGTAAAAATATATAATAGGGGAAGTGAAAGCCTCTTGCTGTTGTTTTCAGAAATCTCTTGCCATCGACCACCCACATTACTAACAACCACTGTATAAGAACTTACAAAATTCTTGAAAGTGAATCTATTCTAGGAATAAAGAAAGTCTTGTAATATAAGACTGGAGGCAAACTCCAGGTGTTAAGCCCAGGGATCAGCTGCAGAATAAGTAGCTGCATATTATTGTTTTTAATACTTAACTCTTTTACGTATGCTTTCTTTCTACAAATTTGGCATGTAATGTGCAGATTACATAATAACAATATTTTATATCTATTAATTTTACAAGAAATAAAATAGGCTATTGTCATTATATGTCGGCATTCCGATACCTTGCAAAGAGGGATTTACTTATCAAAGCTAAAGATACTTATCGTGGGGTAAGATAATAAGACACATCTACATTTGATGAAACATTTTACCCTATATGAGAGGATGGTTGGACTCCCCAATTTTTATACACTGATGTGTGAGGGCAGGAATTCCCTTGCCTAGTTGAAGGCTGGGTAGAAGGTTGTCCATGTTGGTGCATGACATAATGCTGGGAGTTGGGCAGCTGTGCACATTTTCAGGCGTACAGTAACAGGGTGTGTTTGTTGTTATTTTCAAGATTTGGGTAAAGGTCCGCTTTAAAGACTGCTTGCATGTTATTGGAAAACCTTTAGTCAGCAGTTTCTATTGATCATGTTGTTTCAGTTATATGGATTAGCACCTACAGTATGTTTACCTATACCCTATTAAACCATTAATGCTCATTGGGAAATCAGATCCATGATGCAGGCATGAAAGAACCTCAGTTTTTATTTATGCTTAGCATTGATGTTATGATATGAATTATGGCAAAAATTTTAGGCTTGGATTATACATGCACCTTCTTAAGCACCTAGGGAACAATTTTACTTTTCACACTTCACTGTGGTATGCTTAGAAAAAGCTGTGAATGCTGCAGTGTTGGTTCAGTGCTTATAAGGTATTAAGAAAGGCATCCCAAAAGAGAGCACAGATTTCAAATATGAAGTTTTGAAATGAGCCTAATATGTTTGTGATATTATTCTTTTAATGTTGTCATGCTTACAATGAATTCAGGAATTTGAACTGGGGCTTGGAAGTCCTCCCACGAAGACCAGCAATACACAATATTCCTCGTTTTTCTTTAGTTCCTGGATGTTTCAGATGTGATCAGCACCCCTTTGTCTATATTTCAATATACTGTAGGCTATACATGTTGAGTGTCTGCAATAAGTTTTATGACTGATTAGCTTCTATCAGTTAATTCATACTGAAAACAAAGCTTAGTGATCTTATGTGAGGTAAACCAGATGTGAAAATATTATCAACTTTCAAGCTCCTTTTCCACAGTGTTCTGGGTTTGTAAAGTGAACAAAATTTACTTTTGTACCGCCTTAGGTTCTCTAGATATCTAGCTACTTCTTAAGGCTGGGTTCACACCTGCGCGTTTTTTCAGCTTGTTTTTTTTTGCGTTTTTTAGCACGTTTTTTCCCTTCAGTGAAACGTGCGTTTCACTGGCGGTATGATTTTGTTGTGTGTTTTTTTACCTTTGTTTTCTCTATGTTTAAAAATGTTTAGTTTTTTTTTTAGTTTCACTTTTAAACTTCCCGCCGGCTCTGCCCCCTGCGACGTGGCCACTCGCAAGCGACAGAACCCGGAAGTCGGCAGCCGCCGGAGGACACAGCGGGGATCGCGGACAAGGTAAGACTTGTACGCTGTATTCCCGAGTGTGGCCTGGGGTTACTGCTTTGTTAACCCCGATCCACACTTGGGAATACCAATGGAAACGCGCGGCAAAGCACCCCAAAGAAGCTCCTGTACTTCTTTGGACGTAGTGCGTTTTTTAGCGCGTTCCTACGCGCTGTAAAACGCCCAGGTGGGAACCATGCCCATAGGCAATCATTGGTTTTCACATGTTGAGCGTTTTACAGCGCGTAGTGTATCTAAATTGAAAAGAGATATAATATATTGCAGCTTACCTGTCCTTAGATGTTGTGGCTGCATTACATTTCTATACTCAAGCTTTTTTTCTTTATATCCCCCTAATGATTCTGCCAATAACACACTTCCAGTCCTAGGAAGACAATGCTCACTCACCATACAGTATCAGGACAACAGAAACAGGACAGGAGAGTATAGGAAGTTGTCAGTTGAAACATTCTGGCATAATCAATAGGTAATTTGTAGGGATGCACCGATATATCGGCGCCGAAACATATCGGCCGAAAATTGCACTTTTGGCATAATGTCGAAAGAGCCATGTTTCAGCCGATACATCGGCGCATCCCTGGTTTCTGTCCTCCTCGCTGGGCGCTGCAGGACGAGAGCGCTGTGAGCGGCCGGCGTCTCTCCTCCCACACTGCTCAGCCGCCTATCACATGTTTCGTTTCGGTTTTAACATTTCCATTTCGGTGCACCTAGTAATTTGTGCACCTAATGAACAGATGTAACAAACATTTTTAATAGTATTTTTAACAGAAAAAGGGAGCAACTAAGAAAAGGTATTTATTAGGGTTTACATACACTTTAAAGGAAGCTTGTACAAAGAGAAATATGCAGGCTGCAATTGCTGACTTCTTCATAAAATGTTATTACCTGGTTGTCATGCAGATCCTTTGGTTTCAGTCCTTTGTAGGTGCTGAATTGGAACAAGTACAGAAATTAGAAGCTTGGACTATGACCCAGCTTGCTGCAGCTTGTTCCAGTTCAAAGACTCAGAATGTATAAAAGTCATTGACACCCGGACAACAGGCATTTTCAAAAAGAGGACAACACTGGCAGCATACACAAATTTCCTTCAACCAATCCCTTTCTGTATAAATGTGAAATGATGTTCTTCTTCCCCTGCCCTGTTACAAAGGAAACTACACAGCAACTAACCTACCCAGCAACTTACAAAGGAAACTACCCAGTAGACATGTGCACCAGCAAAACATTTGTTTAGTTTAGTTTAGTTTTGAAACAAACCAAAAAAAATTTGTTTAGTTTAGTTACGTTTTTCGGGTCCGAAAGTAAATTAGTTTCGGACGAAATTTGTTTATAAAAAAAAACAACTTTAATATTACTTGACCTGCCCTGGATTTGAACCTGGGACTTTAGCAATGGCAAGCCTGTACACTAACCACTACTCTATAGCCTATGTACTTTAAGCATAGAAGCATTTGATATATATGAATGCAATATGTAGCATTTGAAAGCTGAGAATGTCAAATGGGCGGAGCGAGCCGTGACGTCATGGCTTGCTCTGCCCATCTGTTGACACAGACTGAATGTACACATGGCCTGGTAAGGCGCACGGAGGGGGCTCGATCGTCCCCCCCCTTTCCTGCCCTGCCGGGCTTGTGCTCGGATCAAGGGTCTGGTAGGACTGTTATGGGGGACCCCACGTTTTGTCCCCCCATTTTTGGGGCTGGAGTCCCCCTTTAAAATTCCTACTAGACCTTAAGGGTGTGGTATGGATTTTGGGGGGAACCCCACGCACTTTTTTTGTGTTATAAGGGGGGGGGGGTCCCTCCTAACATTTCTACCAGACCTAAGGGTCTGGTATGAATTGGGGGGAAACCTCACTCTTTTTTTTTTCATCTTCTGCAGACTGTAAAAAAAAAATCATTTTGCTGCAACAGAATTCATCCAATAACGAATTTCGTTGCATCAAAATGACATTAGGGGGAACAAAAATGCCTTTTTTTTTTTACAGTCTGCTTTAGAGTCAGCCTTTAGGTCTGGTAGGAATGTTAGGAAAATGCCAATTTAAAAGCAAAGCAAAAAAAAAAAAAAAACTTTACCTGACTTGCCCTGGATTTGAACCTGGGACCTTAGCAACATCAAGCCTGTCCTCTAACCGCTACTCTATAGCATCTGTACTTTAAGCACAGATGTGTTGTAGAGGTAAAATGTTGTCATTTTTTTCCCCTAATGTCATTTTGCTGCAACGAAATTCGTCCAATAACGAATTTCGGAAAATCGGGAATTTTGGATTCGTTTGCATTCGTCTTAGCTGTAATTCGGAATTCGGATGCATCCAAATCTCCGAATTTCCGAAAATTCGTCCGAAACGAATTTGGTAACGAACCGAATAGCACATGTCTACTACCCAGCAACTAACTAGGTATCCTCAGCTATCTACTGTATATGCAGTAATGAAGCACTGTACATAGCCCAACTGTGCCTATTCTCAAAGCAATACAACCAGCTCCAAGGGACATTCTAGCAGTGACTATTCTAACATGTACACAAAGTCATACATCAATGGCTTTCTGGATATTTTTTGACAAAGCAACATTCGATGATAAATGTTATATTTGTCATGCATATTTCTGAGGTACTAAAAGTAAATATGACCAAAAAGGCCTCTTATTAGTAACTCAACACTACTAACCAAGCAAATATTTTTAAAGCACCCATTCAAAAATATTAAGAAAGATACTGTGGTCTACTTGGAGGGATTAGCAATTCCAGGCATATGGGTAGCATCAGCTTACAGATTTTTGAGCTGTCCAACACTTAGTTCACAATAACTATATTGAGAACAATAAATCATGAAGAATTAAATCATGATGGTCTCTTATAATTGTCCAAGAATTAGTAAAACACCCATTAGCTGTGGCTTCATGCCAAGAAAAGCAGTATTCAAAATGATTTCTAGCATAAAACAAGTATTAATTTCAACTGAAGGTAATGGATATATAATATATTATACCTCAAATATGTTAGTCTTGGACTGCAGGTTTTGTTTTAATCTCACTGAGAGATAGGTTTGCTTGTTTTTCCTATCACACAAGATATATTTCTAAAATATTTGTTAGCAGGCCAGAATTCTTCGAAGTTCTCCATCTGTATTAACACATGTTGCAGAGAAGTGAGTATATAAAGTATGTTACAGTTTAAAAACATGAGTAGGTCAGTAGAAATAAAATAGGAACAGGAATGTCATCTGAAATATAAATTATGGGCAAATTTTGCACATCATTTGCTTCTGACCACCACTTATTGGATTGTCTTCATTTAGAAAACACGTTTGCCATATGCAATCACCTACACATTTCCTGGATCATTTGCTGCCGTTCACCAGATATTTAAACTTCCAAAATTCAAGGGAAAATTTTCTGTAATATTTATGCTGTAACATTTGCATATTTTTAACATAATTTTTGAATGCAGCTAGTTTTACAATGATTGGCCTTGATCACTTTCATGCATATAATTACTACAAAAAAACATTTTTAAAGCACCCACTCAGACCTTCTAGATCAGTTTATAAATTTACATCATATGTTATTGGATATGCACTGTACACCAATTAATAAAAACATAAAAAGATATGTATCATATACAAGAAAAATGACTTCCATAAAATCTATATCGTCTCATTGTCCCAAATCCCTACATCCTTCTATCAACATAATCAGGTAAGTATATGCACCTTTTTATATTTTACAATAAACCATGTGTAGCGCTCACCCCCAAGGGAGCCGTTGAATGCCCGGTTCATCTCTAATCTGTGTAGGGTATGTTCTTCAGATGCCCACCCATTAGTATTATACGCCCTTCTTCTAGTGCCCACAAACTGACGTCCACTCAAGTAGTAAAATGCTGAATAACGTTTTATTGAACATCTTCACTGGGGAGAGAGGATATAGGAGTTCTAAGCTTCCAGAGGTAACTAACAAGAGCTCCAGACTCACCAGACTTGGTTGGCATATCACTGTAAATCCACTGAGGAGGCAGCAGATGGTGACTGAAATAGCAGATGAGCAGGAAAAACACAGATCCTCAAACAGGAAAGACACCGCACATACTCCTGAAGTCCTCTTAGTTCCAGGGTACTTCAAGAGCCAGCTTTGGTCCCTATTCTCTTCCTCTAACCGCAACACATGCCCCCTCTATGTTGGAGGCCTCAGGGAAACATTTCCCTCACACCAGCCTATGCCCACCCACAGGCCTTAGGCCTAGCCCAGGGGGCAGGCTAAACAGCACCCAGCCCTAATCCATGGCTGGTCCCGGCTAGTCTAAGCACATGGCAAATCCCTCCAGTATATGTACCCTAACCCAGCATGCACCACTGGCTGAGAGAAACACAGTGATTGGCTGCTGTACTGTACATACACTACAGCGTCTCTCATTGTCTGTCCCACAATATGACAGAGCCACACTACACCCAGGGGGTACAGGCAATGCTAGACACCTGGAATTAACCAGATAACTGCCACTATACTTCCAGCCAGGCTGACTACAGCCCTGGCAATCACTAAATGTCTAGTAGCCACCTCACAGAAGGTGATGGGGGATACACATGTTTAAAATCTTACAAACTAAGTGTTTGGATCGGACTTAGCTCAATGCGTTTCTAGGAAAAATCTGCTTCATCAGGAGCAGAATGAGGCATATTCGGTATTAACATAATGAGAGAGAAGCCATTCATTCAAAGATATCCCATATTATTGTCTGTGGGGTTAGCGTCGAGACAGTGTTATATATGGCCTTTCTTGCTTCCGACCTCGAATATTGTGTGTATCTGATGTTATCATACTATATTAATAATTATTAACTCTCAGATCCAAAAATTCAAACCCCAAAAGAATATTAGTTGTAAGGTTACATACACCTCATATATAAGGAGAAGTAACCATAAGCTTTACATAACCCCATATGATATGCATTCTCAGATTGGGATTTCAATTTCAATTTCTATCATGAAATATAGGTAATACTAATAAGTAGGAATGTACCCGTGAAAATGCCCCGGTAATAAAGGCCGGTACTGGCCCTTTACATTTTTTATTTGGATTTGCTGCCTAAGGTCCCACACTTGTGGGGACCTCAGGCAGCCTGCTGGGGACCTGGCAGTACCTGTCTTTGATAGTGCCCGCCCGGTCCCACATGTCCTCCTCCTTCCCAGTGCAGGCACAGCTCTGGACAGCCCCACATCACACATACAGCCCTGAAGCTGCCACAAGACGGCACCCGCCCGTTCAGCTCACCACCAACCCTTTCAGGCCGACACCCACCATTTCAGGCCAGCACCTGCCATCAGAGCCCTAGAGAGACCCATATGCAGCCCTAGTGAGATCTGTATGGTGCCTGATGAGATCTGAACACAGCCTGGTGAGATATGGACGTAGCCTTGAGAGATCTGGATGCATCCTGGTGAGATCTGGACACAGCCTAGTGAGATCTTTACACAGCCCTGGTGAGATCTGTACGCAGCCTTGGTGAGATCTGTACGCAGGCTGGGTGAGATCTGTACTCAGCAATGTTGAGGAATTTCAAGGGGGACCCTAACGCAAACAAAAGATTAAAAACAAAATGTGGGGTCCCCCTAAAATCACACACCAGACCCTTAATCTGGGCAGCAGCCTGACAGGGCAGGAAGATGGGGGGCAAGCAAGCGACCATCCCCTCCCTCCACCATACCAAGCCACATGCCCTCAGCATTGGGAAGGCGCTTTTCCAGGGAGGGACCTGGTATGAGATTTTAGGGTGGACCCCAATGCCAAAAAAATTAAAACAAAAAATGTGGGGTCCCTCTTAGCATTCCTACCACAAGACCAATCCTCGTTTCTGTGGCATGTCAAAAGTTAAAAAGAAACAAAGTAACCATTTAATGGCACTTTTCTGGAACAAGTTTTCGTTCGTAATTATCATTTAACTAATCCGAAAATTAGCGAAAATTCAGATTCACCCGATTCCGAATGCTGAAACAAATTGATTTTCAGACCCGAATCCCGTAAAACGAAATAACATAACATTTGAAACTAAACACAACTAAGCTAAACAATTTTTTTGCCGGCTTACATGCCTACTGTATGCAGCCCTGATGAGATCTGTACGCAGCCCTTGTGAGAAACTGCCCTAAAAACATTAGTCTGTATTGTTTTAGAACAAAAGTCACATGTCCCCTTAAGAAAAAGTATTGGTACTTGGTAAAAGTACTGAGGGAAAGTACTTGTACTTGGTCTTGAAAAAATGGTATTGGGACATCCCTACTAAAAAGCATCTTGCCCATAAGCCTTTATCATAAAGGGTGGGATACAATTACCTAAGCCATGGAAACTGCTGTCTATTTCACTCAGTGAGGGAATGGGTAATTCACAATTTTCCAATTGGGTGTATAGTTTCCATAAACAGTTCATCGCTAATGAGGCTGCACAGAAAGAAAAGAGTATACTATAAATTGATGAAGATATACAGTAAGTGCACTTATTTATTTGAGTGTCTAAGCTTTAGTAACTTTTTACTGGTCTTGTTTAACTCCACTGCACATAACTGCACATGCCAATAATTGCACATGTACATGCCAGTCCCCCTGGATACTTACACTTTCATGCATATGTCATATTTACATAGTAGTGCCATTGTGCTTCATCATACTATCTAATACCATGCTGAACAAATTGTAAATACAGACTTTAACCTAATTTTCCATTTGCATACCACAGCATTTACCCTGCAGCTAAATTATTTGTCCACAAATAATGTGGCAAATGCAGGCAAATAAGGACAATTCCATGCAGAATGTACTAATATTCTATGCCCATCAGCAAAAATGTAATATATTTTAGCTTACCAGTCCCTAGATCTGGTGGCTGCATTCATTTGTTAGTTTTTTCAGCCTTTTTTTCTCTATTTTTACATGGTAATCCTTGGTAAACATCGTACTTAGGGTGACAACACTAACCAACTGCACTGCATCTATGGAGGAACTGTTCGTAACCCTAGGTTAGGAAGTGAGTTATGACTACATAACACCTCCCCTAATCTGTATAACATAGGGGAGGTTTTTTTGTAGTTCACAGAGAGAACTAAAGCAGGGCTGATATCATTCTTTGGGATTTTAGTGCAGCATTGTCAGTTCACAACTGGAAGTTAGGTGGTCACTGGATTCTGGCAGGATCAACGGGTATTTGTTTATACTTACAAAAAGATCTAACAAAACAATTTCAATGGTATATTTAACAGAACAAAAGGGAGCCAACTAGAATAGAAACAACTATGAACAGTTAACCTGCACAGTACAGCACCAGACAGTGTGAGTAAAGTAAAAAAGATAAACGGAATGTATACTTATTTGTATATATTTACTTTATTTATTTAGTATGGTCAGGACTGATAAAAAAACAAATAAAGATATCGAGTATGTTATTAACAAAGGCAAAATTGTTTTAACTTGCATTGCTCTGTTCAATCAATTTTGACAAGGCAATGAAGTATTTTTATATTTTGAGACCGAAACTGAAAATAAAAAAATTGTCAGGCCTAAACTGAAACTGACTTTTTTTAACCTTTTTAAAAAAAATTCAATTATTTTTAAATTATTTTTATTTTTAGTGTTGGGGTTTGGGGGAAATATCAGAGCCCTGATATTTCCCTTTTAAAACAGAAAAAGAGATTGAGGACACAGAGTCCACAATCTCTTTTTCTGCAGCCCCTGTTATGAATGAACAGGAAGCTTTTATACTGAGTGTTTCTTCCTGTTCATTTAAACATTGTGGATATAGTGTAAGTTACTATGTCCACATTCATGAATGAACAGAAAGTGATATAGATCACTTCCTACTCATTGATAACTGGGACATACTGTAGTAAGCAACATACTATGTCCAGTTATTTACAAACACTCAGTGACTAGCTGATCGTTGAGTATTTGTACACCCCTCTCCATCCTGAATGGGCTGTCACAGGAGGCTATGGGGTAGGAGAGCTCTGCCTCCTGTAGCAGATCGCAGCAGTCTCCTCCAATCACTGCTCTCCATCCTGACACAGAAGGTGGAGCCAGTAGTTGCGGGAGGAGAGCTCTGCCTCCTGAAGATGACAGCTGTCACCACCCTGCACCGCATACTGACACAGGAGGTGGAGCCGGGAGGTGCGGGAGGAGAGCTCTGCCTCCTAAAGATATCAGCTGTCATCGACCCGCACAGCTTGTCATCCTGACTTTGCTGTCACCGCTGCTAGGCCTCCTGAAAGCTTCTCTCCTCCCCGCTGGGCACCGGCCGCCGCATCGGAAAGGCACAAAGACCGAGCCCAGTGAGGAGGAGAGAAGCTAGGGATACACTGAATATTCGGCCACATCTTCAAAAGTAAAAAAGATAAACGGAATGTATACTTATTTGTATATATTTACTTTATTTATTTAGTATGGTCAGGACTGATAAAAAAACAAATAAAGATATCGAGTATGTTATTAACAAAGGCAAAATTGTTTTAACTTGCATTGCTCTGTTCAATCAATTTTGACAAGGCAATGAAGTATTTTTATATTTTGAGACCGAAACTGAAAATAAAAAAATTGTCAGGCCTAAACTGAAACTGACTTTTTTTAACCTTTTTAAAAAAAATTCAATTATTTTTAAATTATTTTTATTTTTACTGTTGGGGTTTGGGGGAAATATCAGAGCCCTGATATTTCCCTTTTAAAACAGAAAAAGAGATTGAGGACACAGAGTCCACAATCTCTTTTTCTGCAGCCCCTGTTATGAATGAACAGGAAGCTTTTATACTGAGTGTTTCTTCCTGTTCATTTAAACATTGTGGATATAGTGTAAGTTACTATGTCCACATTCATGAATGAACAGAAAGTGATATAGATCACTTCCTACTCATTGATAACTGGGACATACTGTAGTAAGCAACATACTATGTCCAGTTATTTACAAACACTCAGTGACTAGCTGATCGTTGAGTATTTGTACACCCCTCTCCATCCTGAATGGGCTGTCACAGGAGGCTATGGGGTAGGAGAGCTCTGCCTCCTGTAGCAGATCGCAGCAGTCTCCTCCAATCACTGCTCTCCATCCTGACACAGAAGGTGGAGCCAGTAGTTGCGGGAGGAGAGCTCTGCCTCCTGAAGATGACAGCTGTCACCACCCTGCACCGCATACTGACACAGGAGGTGGAGCCGGGAGGTGCGGGAGGAGAGCTCTGCCTCCTAAAGATATCAGCTGTCATCGACCCGCACAGCTTGTCATCCTGACTTTGCTGTCACCGCTGCTAGGCCTCCTGAAAGCTTCTCTCCTCCCCGCTGGGCACCGGCCGCCGCATCGGAAAGGCACAAAGACCGAGCCCAGTGAGGAGGAGAGAAGCTAGGGATACACTGAATATTCGGCCACATCTTCGGTCAATCCAATAAAGACCAGTAAAGGTCCCATGACTGCCCCTTTTCAGTCATGGGATCCAGAGCACTGCATAAAACACAAAAAAACACTGGATGCCTTTCCTGGTGCAGATAAACCTTTTATTTAAAAAAAATGAATATACAAAAACGTACTCACAAAGAAAGCAGGGGTTAAAAGCATCAAATAGACTGATAATCCTTTGTGACTTTTCTGCTGTGGATGTACACTGGAGCGATTAAAAAGACATTCAGGGAGCTCTGTTTTCCTCCCAGAGTCCCGCTACCACAGCTGAATGCATTTTCGGGACACACCCCCTTCCTCAGAGCTAGATAGCCCAACTATCCCTGTCCTATTAATACTCTCTATGGTCGATCAGAGACCTCTATAAGATTGAAATACAGCCAATCATTAGATGGCATTCAGTTACTGAGCATCAGCTAAGAGTTGCCACCACACTAGGTGGATCAAAAATGTCCCAGAAGGACAATTTGGTCGCCTGAGGTGGATGTGTACCCTTGATACTGATTATCTGGCCCAAGGGGAATTACTCAAAAATAAGTTCTTGGATAAAGGTTATGATGCTGCTCTCATAGATAGGGCCTTTTTCACACACCAGTTCCATCCTATCAATAAGCCCAATGCTAGTTTGAGATCAAGAGAACACTTTGCCTTAAGATTCTGTACCCAATATAACAATGGAACTTTCATGATCTCCAAAATACTAAGAGACATTAGTGAATGCTGAAGGAGGGTCCAGTATAAGGTAAGTGAATCTTTGGGCAGACGGGTTGTATTAGATGTGGGTCACCAAATTGTGGTGTCTGCAATAACAATATTTTACTTTACTTTACTCAGTCTAAACACTTGGAAAAGTGTAAGCAACATACTGTATGTGTCTATTTAAAATAGAAGGAAAATCTGCACAATAACCAACCTTTAAAATGTAGCCTCCCCATTGATCTAAAATTCCCTGCATGCATACATATTGCATTTTCAAGGAAGTTTCCTGATTATTAAAAAGAGTTCTTGACATTATTATTTTAAAGTATCTCTGCTTTACAGCAGTGCTTAAAGCATATTTCCACTTTTGCAGTCACTTTAGAGAAAATTCCGATATATGTTTGTTAGAGGTTTTTATTCACACAGCATGCTGAAAAATAGTTAAAAGAAAAAATATGTTATTTATATGTCTCTATGGAGCAGAGTTTTCAATAGATTGCAAGCTGCTGTCTACAATTTCAAAGTATTAATACTATTGCACATATTTGTACTAAAATATGTGTACATATTGTCTCTGAATGTAGGCTCTCAAATATGTGACTCTTTAATTATAAGTGATATTTCTAATGGTCTGTTAATAATTGTGTGCATTTTAATTTTCAGTGCTCTGTTTTTTACCCAAGGTCTATAATGGACTTTTTGTGCCCACAATTTTTGCTGATGGTCCTTACATTTTAAGAACATGCAATTCAGGCTTTGATTTAGCAAGTCAATCTGAGGATGCAAAAATGAAAGAGAAATGAGAGAGAATTACTGGATCTTCCTGTGGCAGTCTGAGTCAAGAATAAAACCAGTGTTCTTTGGCCAAAGGGGAACTTATGATGACTGTGACCTTAATGTGACTAATCTCTCTAAGCCTATTAATGAAATAGGGGAAAGGGCATAAATGAAGGGCAAAATCCACTTTATCTTCAAGGCATCTGTCACCATATGAGGACTACCTAAAAAGATAACATAAGGTTTACAATCTTGTATATTTCTAAGCTTCATATAGGTCTGCTTGAGTAAGGTAAACTGTTTGCTGATTTATTGAAGAACCTGGTTATTTCAAGTCTATCCCCTTTAATTACGAGAGGGTCTACTCAGAACATGAGCCAACACAATTTGGGTTAGTTAGGTTAGCTTAAACAAATTGAAAAATTATGAAAAATCTATTCAGAGAATTGTCTAGCAAATTACTACATCATTATCTAAGGAGGACAATATTTTTAGATTTAGAGATATCAAGTAAATGTGAGACAAAAACCATAGCAATTTTGTTTTGAAATGTCTGTGTTCATAAGAAGCACACACTGTTCAAAAATCAAGTAAAACTATGCCATGGAGAGATGTTTGTATGACTAGTTCACAATACATATTACAAATCAAACTGCTCTTGAATCTTTTCCAATAATATAAAAAATACAAGAACTGGTATATGGTTTAACTAGCTACACATTTATAGGATGGGGTCATAAAAAAAGCAAAAATGCATACATGGAAGCTGTTTTACCTGCCAATGGATTGCTACTTCTCTCCATCATGTCCTGAAATGTATGCAGCCGTGCCATACATCAGAGCCAAATTGGTGATTTAACCTTTTCGTTCTGTGGATAAGCAATACTGCTAGGTCACTTCCCTGCCCCCAGCCTATGACTGGACAGTGAAGGCGCTGCAGGAGTTCACTCCTCTGCTCATGCTGATCTCTTCTTTTGTCAACATACTTTATTGGCTCCTTGTACTGTCCCTCCCTCTCCCAGACTGATTGATACTGCACAGGGGATTACAAGAAACCTATAGTAGTCAAACTGAGGTACCCACACAGCTTAATTTAAAAATGTCTGAAAATATATTTTTTAATAAATATATAATTGCATTAGCTGGGATTTGTATTTCTGTCTGTAACTCTGCTACAATGTACAGAAAAAGTGTGTGCAAGTTTACATAGGCCTAAATACATTCACATAAATTGGATGAGACTAAATAAAACAGTGTTCCGATAAGCTAAAAAAAAGACTGCAGAGCTGGCCACACAAGATAAATCTTTCACAAATTTTAGGTAATTTTCATGCTTTCATGCTAAAAACTTTATGAGCAAGTCAGCCTGGGTTTGCTTCGCGGGCCATTCTTCAAACCCATTCTAAAGTCTTATAATTGCGAACTTTGATCTGAACTCTATTGGTTCATGGAAGGCAAATTTGGCCATTAAGTCCAATAGGCTGGAGATTGTTAAACAAAGGACATTGGGAATTGGGCACTGTCACAAGGAACAGCTACCATTGGAAAAAGAAAATTAAACATACTGCACGATGTAGAAAGACTCCTCTTTTATGTAACATGGGAGAAACACTATTCCTTTTTACTACATGCTTGGGAGATGCCTTTAAGTTCTACGGAGTGTTCTGGAACAGTACAATTCTCACGGACAGCAATAGCAACACTGTATTCTAGCATCACATAGTTTGCATGTGTAATTCATTTCTTAAAATTTACATTTAGCTTGGCTTAAATACAGCAGCAGCACCCCAATCTGATTAATTTCAACTTTAGAAAACTGCTTCTTAGGTTGTTTTGACTGCAACACCTGGTCTTTTATCAAGTGGTAACTAGCCTGTTTTGATGAGAAGCAGTAGCCACAACAGATCTAAACAATATAGAAAAGTATACTCTTAAAAAAAAGCTAAAGCCCTCAACTTCATACCAACTGGCCAGTGGTAAAACAGTTCCATAGAATAGCTTCTGATCTTTTGCAGTACCACACTGTATTGTATCAGCTGGTCTCACTAGCAGCAGCAGAACATTTCTACATGGAGTCCTGTTATGGTACACTATCTTGGTATGAGCCACTTTGGAAATTTCTCTTAAAAAGGTTATCCCGTTACAGCAACTAAACAGGATAATCACTGCTCATTTGCTCCACAGTTGCTGAAAACATACTTGATGGCCTCATAGATTATTGTGTCTGCAGACTAAACTAGGAGCCCAATTTACTAAAATTTGCAAATCAGAGGGTCATCTAGCAACCCTTCTGTGCTCTTTTCTAAAAATAGTTAGTGCAAAAGATGGCGATGTGTCAAAGAAGTACACCAGAGTGTCACCTGCGAACGCCAATATTCGAAAGATTGACATTCATCATAATGAACAAGGTCTGGATAAAACTTTTTTCCACCCATCTGTGATGCCACTGCCATTACCATCATCACCATTTTTAAACTAGTCACTATTAGCCACTACTAGCAGCTCCTGAAAAAGAAAGAGCCCCTATCACCTATAGCTGCCATCTCCACCAGTATCTTCACCACCACCTATAGCTGTTCCGTTACTAGGCACTGTCTGTGTGTCATCCTGCCACATTGCTCACATTTTTTTTCACCTAGGTATGTGAAGAACATTTGGAGCAGGAGCCTCAGTTTTCACCCCCAAATTATTAAGCTGATCTTTGATTGATGGGGTAGAGTTTTGAAGACTTGAGTGAGTTTTGGCCTGAATTTAAAGGATATTTAAATGCCATCCTTTTTTCAATTTTTTCAGACACTTAACAATGCACATTATTAACACAATGTAAAACACTGCATTTCTAGTAAACCAGGTGAAGATTAAAAAGATATCACACTAATAAGCTTTTTTTAATAAGGCAATACAACAGCATTGACCCAATCCGCCCAATCAATTATTACTTTACATTAATAATTTTGGTAACCCTTAATTGATTGATATAGGTTACTATTCTTGCATTCACACATTTTAGTTTGCTATCCCACTTAAAATGAGGCCACAGGTATTTGAAGCATGGTATTTGAAGAACAGCTCCGTATATGTTTACCTTTGACAAATAAAAAAAATTACATAATGAAGCACCAGTGATAAAGATAACATTTCACAAAAGTTCATACAGGTATTCACACCACTCATGTATTATAATAGTATCTTAAATAAGTAATAGAGAATGTGTTCAACTTGTGAAAAAGAAGGTGACAAATGTCTTCATGCTACAGGTGGAAAAAAACATTTGATTTGCTGCTGTGGGATATTTTATTGCAATTTGGCACAATCGCATGCATTTAACTTAAAAGAGATTAATCAGCACTGCTGATCTTGTTCTGATTTACAGTCTAACACAAAACAGCAGTCTTGAGATGCTCCCCAGCGATTTCTTTTTCAGTAAGTGCCAATGATGTAAACCATTGCCTGTCTGCAAAATTTCAGCCAGTTTCCATGGGTTTAATCAACTGAATGCAGTAATATGCAGGGAAAACAAATCCTGAAGCTTTGGGACTTTGACTTAGAGAACTGTGAACAACGGGCTACAATATTAGTGTTTAACTTATTTTATAGTTTCATACCTTAAGTATTCCATCATGCATTTATACCAATAAAAAGACCACCTATTGTTTTGTTTTTAAGTTCTTGCTGGTAAAACAGGTATGTTTATGGAGAGAAAGGGAGATATTTATCCTAAAACAGTGACAAATGTTAACTTTTATAAATAAATTAACTGCTTCAACAGCTATTCATGTGAAGTAGCTATAAAAGAAAACTATTCCTGTAGGAAATCACACCCATTGCTTTTCAACAATTTGTTTAAGCACTGTATATGAAGACACATAAAATGGCAATTCAGTATATATATGGTATTTCTCTAGAAAAAGGGTTCCAAGGCCTTGCCTTAATTTTACCTATATCTTTAAAATAACAAAGAGACACCTTTAGAAATGTTTAGTAATGCCAATCTACAAACAGATACTTCTAGATAATTGCAGGCTTTTTATACTTTGCATACTTGATTTCTCTTGTCTTCCCTATTCTTCTCACAGTGGCCATTTTTACTAAGGGCAGATTAATATATCTCCCTTTACTTCCTGGAACTCTAACAAATGTGACCATGCACATTTGGGTAGAAAAATGTCTTTCCCAGAGATCTTGTGAGATTACAGATGAGATTTCCCAGCAATTCTTTGCTGATGTGACCTTCCCAGGATGCAATGATTGGGCACATCATTTGTGCCAAAGAGGACCAGCAAGTGGATGAACGCTATTTGTAACTGTAGCGTTCACCCCAGAAGTAGTCACTGGAATAACCCGGGTCATCACTAGTTGTCCAGGGGATTTGATCTTTGGCTGCCCCATTAGCATTTAACCATCCTCTTCTAGTTCCCACAAAGCTGATATCCACTCAAGTAATGCAATGCTGAATAACTTTTATTAACATCTTCACACTGGGGAGAGAGATGATATAGGGATCCTAGACATCCAGGATATAACAGACATGGACCCCAGACTCACCAGACCTTTGTTAGCATCTCAGTGTAGATCCACTTGTGGTACAGTGAATAGTAATTGGAGTAACAGATGAGCAGGGATGAGCATAAATCCTCAGCAGGAAAGACACCAGCCATGCTCTAGAGGCCCTCTATGTTCCAGGCACTTCCCGCAGACATCAGCTTCCCTGATTCTCCTCCTATGATAACAGCACAGGCCTCCTCTATACTTGAGGCCTAGGGAAACACTTCCCACACTCCAGCCTCTACCCACCCTTTGGCTTCAGGCTTAGCCTGAGTGTGGCTGGACAGCACACAGTCCTGTGCTAACCCATGGCTGGTCCTGACTAGTCTGAGCACATGGCAATTCCCTCCAGTATATGTACCCTATCCCAGCATTCACCACTGGTTGAGAGAAACCCAGTGATTGGCTGCTGTACTGTACATACACTCACAGTGTCCCTCATTGGCTGTCTCACAATACAGCAAAGTCACACTCCACCCACGTGGTTACAGTCAATGCCAGACACCAGGAGTTAACCAGATAAATTCTGCCACTATAATCCAGCCTGGCTGACTATAGCACTGGCAAACCCTAAATGTCTAGTAGCCACCTCACAAAAGGTGATGTGGCTACATAGGTAAATGAAAAACATATTTGCTGAACTAATGATTGTAATATGATTTTATATCAGCACGCAGAGCTGCATGCTGATGTGATTTTTAGTGAAAGGGGGTAAAGGTCCTCTTTAATGGCAGCCATGTCAATAGGGGAAATAAATATGTGATGCTTTGGTGCACACTACTTTACTACTCAAGTATCTAGTGACATACTGCAAACCAGGGGCGGACTGGGCTGGGGGGCATGGTGGTAATTGCCCCCAGGCCTCTCTGATGCCACCACGAACTGCCCCTTGACCCCCGCTGCCAAAGGGTGCAGTTGACAAACAGGCGGCAGAGAGCCGCTGTGGCCACAGCAGACCTCCCCACACACACAACCAGGGTCCATGGAGCCCCCCACTGACCACCAGGCCAAGGTAAGGTGACAACATTTTTAAAATAAAACCCGGGGGAAATTTTATCCCCGGGAACATAAAACAAACTTTTTTTTTTTATAAAGCGCCCGTCGGTTTAAGTAGTAACCAGCACACTCTGTATTCAGCTTCTAACAGCGTTGGAGACGGGAGGCCGCACTTTTGGTGGATGCAGGGATCAGGTCAGTATTAAAAAAAAAAACGCATCCACGCGCTGCACCTCCTCCCCGCCTCACGTGCACCACCCACATCCACGATCGGCACAGGGACACGGGGAGAAGAAGTAAGGAGGAGCAGGCGTGAGGGGATGACAGCTGCCGACAGACGGGCCCGATCTCATAAGCAAGTTGCTGGAAGACTGCTCAGGTAAGCCTGCACTTTCCCACACATGGTGCTCTATAATGTATTTCTGGGATGGTGGGCAGAGCGGGAGGGGGGCCAAGTTGCTGCACCATGGGCCTCTGGGTTGTACTTGCCCCCTGGGCTAAAAGTTGCCAGTCAGCCCCTGCTGCAAACAAATGGCAGCTTTATCTGTGTCTACAACAAGTGTTTTCTGCAAACTCTGACATAAAAAAAGAAAAAGAAAACATACAAAATGTATTTCCTCTCCAAAAAAATACCCTGAAACGCTAAATCCTATTCTTTTTTTGATCATAAAAGAAGATAAAAATATGGATTAACATGAAATAAAAAGGAAATTTATAAAATCCAATATAACAATAAAAAAGGCTGCAAGGGGGGACCCGTTTATAATGAGATGGCAGGCATGTACCAAAACCCCCATTATTGGCCCTTCTAAGCCAGGTGACCTGAAGGAGCTTGTATATAACAAAGTCCCCAAGGCTTTAAAGTGCATTGTGGTTACAAAGAATTCAGTTCAGTGAAATTAATCATAAATCCGTTGGGACATTGAACCTCAAGCATGTAGGATTCACATCTAGGGTTGCCACCTCTTCTTCAAGCGAAACCCGAACACCCTAGCGACGCACAGAAATTTTTGTGGGAGAATGAGCTGTGGCTTATTCATATGTAAATAGTGCCACCCATTCATATGTAAATATCACAGTTGAGACTATTTTCAGTGGGGGGCCAGTAGCCCCTATCGTAATTTTGGTTGCCCCTGTCTGCCTGACATCATGTGTCCGGGTTTCTGCTGCCATGAAACCTGGACACAGCCTTCAAAACCCGAACTGTCCGGGTGAATCCTGGACATGTGGCAACCCTATTCACATCACATGGTAGTGACGAGTCCACACCTCAACCCATACCGACCACTCTTCACTCATTCGTATATTAGTCCCGTAATGTCCTTTAACTTTCCTAACCTCATATCTGTAAGCTCCCCAAGCTCATTGCTTCTTGGGAATATTTGATTCCACTTTGTTATTTGAACATTTACTCAGTGACCTCCTCTGCTACTTCCAGCTAAAAGCCTTTCATTTCCCTTACTTTCTATCACTGTGACAGCCGTACAAGAAATTATACAGAAATGCACAGGCAACAATAGTATAAACATTGTCAGAAATTCCAGCCCATTCCCACTTTGCCAAAAATGTGTTTTTGATTTTATGTCTGTCTCCAGTGGAGACATTTTCCTGACAGGAAATAAGTGGAAATTTCCCTAAGAGGGAGGCAATAAAAACCTAACAGAGGCTCTGTCCATTACTCGTGCTATTCAAAAATAAAGAAAACATTTTGGCTGGAGTTGGGTTTTAAAAACATTTTTTTCTGTGCTTATCCTTTTTGCACACAGCAAAAGTGAATATATATATATATAAAACTAAAAGGCTAAATATTATGCAACCCTCCAAATTCAATGTGAACTCTGCTGATGGACTAATCTACCTTTTTTCTAGGTCCTCAAATGCTTATCCTCTCTCCCCCAGCCAATAACATCTAGTTATCAGTTTATAGTTAGTTTAATTCGCCAAACTTTATTACATTTCCTCACTCATACCACCCCAAGCAAAGCCTGAACTCTGCCCAAGGTCTTCTCTTTTCCACTCTGTCTCTTCTCACACGCAGGGCTTCTTTCAGGCATCTGCCTTCTCCGAAAATCCATTCTGTATCTGTCAATACTCTGTAATGCTTAAAACCTTGAAATGCACACTTCAGGCAAGCAAAAAGCCTGGTCATACAATATTCTAATCAACCAGTATTTCATGACTACATCCTCTCCCACTGTCTGACATGACAAACACGTTCATCTTATATACAGTTTACTTATATCCTGTAAGCTTTTACCCCACATCATTGTAAATGTAAAGTCCTGGAGGTTGGACTCTATCTATTATTGTTATTTACTGTATGTTTTGCTGTTTATGTCTTTACCATACGACTGTATGTGTTTGTTACTGTAAATGTGTTTGTATTATGTTAGTTATTATTCAATCTTGTTTGTATCACCATTGGCAATATGGGTAACATTAATTCATTAATGCAGGATCACTTTACATCTACATATTGGCACTGCAAACAGTGACAATGTAAAGTTATCAAGAAGGACTTGGGATAAAATGACATGGTTAAATCCTGTGGTGTGACAGGATACTTGCAACATGCAGAGGGCATGATCTGGGATAAGTTAAATAAATGAAACTGCAGCTTAGACTTAAGTGAAGGATAAGGACTGGTTCAGGTTCAGAACTTTGTTTCTGCTTACTTGACATTTACTTAACACTTACAGGACACATAAAAAATGCCTTTTGTTCATGTTGAGTAAGTCAGTTTCTTTTAAGATATGCTCTGTTTTGCACCCTTTAACCTAAGTTTAGTAGATACATGGTGAATACAGTAAACAGTAAAGATGGGCACATGTTACAACTTGATCATACATTCTAATAGGTGTGTATTGAGTGTTAGCTAAAGTGCAGATTTAAAGTGACACTAAACTCACAAGTTAAAGGAGAACTATGGGGTCAGTGTTTTTCCCCATAGTTCTCCTTAGGGTAACAGGAGAACACAAACTAGCTTCCTCCCATTACCCTAAGCTCAGTATACTGCGAGCTACAGCTCGAGATCCGCCCAGCTGCGTGAGTGACAGCTGGCTCTGCCTATCTAGAGGCAGAGGCAGCTGTACCCGCCCCCTCCCCCGTCCGTTCCGCCAGTCAGCGCTGGCAGATCGGAGCGGGGAGAGGGGAATCCAGCCCCTCCCCTGTCACGGCAGAGAGCCGTGACAGGATCGAGAAGTGAGCGAACGCCGGTATGTGTTCGCTCACCTCCCGATCTACTGAGCCGACCTGTGACAGTCTCATTGTCACAGGGTGGCTAGAACTATGAGGTGAGTGGAAATCACTCATCTCATAGTTCTCATCTCATCTTAAAAACACATTCAAGTACCTTAGCTATAAACAAAAATGTATCTTATTTGTATATCACTCACTTGTAGATCCTCAAATCATCTCTGAATTGGTGCCGACACTGTCCTTTCTTCTGGAGGGTGGCTACTTTTGTCCCTCATGGTCACAGTGTGTGTTGTAAAGTATCCATCGCTCCAAGCACGCTCCCGTGATGGTCTACAATCTCATGTTTAGTTTACTCATTTGTACTGAGATTGTATTCCATTTCAAGAGGGATCTTGGAGCGGTGGTTACTTTACAACATACACAGGCACCACGGGGAACAAAAGTAGCCACTCTCCAGAAGGAAAGACAGTGTCAGCATGAATTCAGAGATGATTTGAGGATCTACAGCTAAGTTATACACAAATAAGATACATTTCTGTTAATTGTTAAGGGACTTGAATGCATACAAGATTTACCATGCACCATAATGAGTTTTGAGGTATTTTGGGAACCCAACCAGTAAATACAATGGGAGGAATTTATCAAAAAACACACACAAAGATAGGAGGAGCGCTACTACCGTGAAAAAGATAGTGACCCACGTTTAGATGTCAGCGATTTGGGTCTGAACGGCTCAAAAGAAATTGCCTGACGTCCATGTAACATGTGGCTTTATAGAAGGGGATGGTATTGTGATTAGCTCGTAGTGTAAAAAACAAATTCTCAATGGGAGCGTATTTAGTAGCCACATTAAATAAATACATTTCAGAATCCAAGATAAATTGCAGAAACTGAATACATATACATAACACTGCATGCCACTGCATGCCATAAATTAATTATTCATATGTAAAATGTACATATTTTATAGATACAGGATGTGATTAAGAGTAATATGCTACTTTTAGTATTGAAATAAATATTTAAATAAAATATTAAATATTATAGGCTCCATTTCAGGGAACTGGAAACCAATGTAGACATACATTTTAATGCAATATAACAATTTTAAGTCAACTTTTGCCTTTTTTTCAGATTGATTTATTACTTACGTATTGTGTTCCATGTAAGTTAACCACACCTTTGTGGTAATTAAACGGCCTGGTAATTAAAAATGTCCTTTCCCTGCTGAGCTGTGTGCACAAGTGGGAAACGGATTGTAATTTAAACAGCCGGTTTACATACAAACATTCTAGAGTCACCCGATCGCTTGTATGTTGCGCCCCCACTTTGCCTCTGCCTATCCCCAGCTCTCTGAGGCGGATCTCCGAACGTAGAATCGGAGGGAGATCAGCACACGTTCTCCTGCTGAACTTCCCTCCAATCTGTGAATGCGGAAGTGATATATATGACATCACTTCCACCTTTAGCCTGTCATTTCTGCAGCTTCTGCAGCCGGAGAGAAGCTGGTGAAGATCTTTGCTTCATCAGCTTCTTTGGGGGTCCCTAGGTCTAACAGACCTCTGATGTCTCCATAAAGAGGACCTGTCACTGTATATTTGCTATCACATAGGGGGATTATTAGTTAGTTAGTTAGTTAGTTAGTTCTATGTTAAGTGTAAAAAAAAAAAAGTTTAAAACAATTAAAGTCACTTATAAACAAAATTAAAAAAACACACAAAAAATGTTTAAAGTTCCCCACCTCGAAATACACACACATACAAACGCAAACATTTGTCCGGGGGGGGCGACTATATGCGAAAACCCCACTGTGCCACACATATTACATATCACTGCCAATGTCGGCGTACGGGCAATAATTCTAGGGTGATCAATCACTGTCAACACTAAATTGATGAGCAGTAAAAGCTTTTAAAGCGTCGCCTATGGACAATTTTGGGTATGGTAGTTTTTTGTTGACATGTTTGGTGTCTATTTACCCAACATGATCCTATCTTTTATATTTTGCCAAAAAATATTGTAATAATAAATGTTTCATAACATAACATAGTGAAAACATTTTGTTTTTCAAAATTTTCGGTAATTCTTTCTGTATATAGTAAAAAATAAAACCCCCAGTGGTGATTAAATACTACCAAAAGAAAGCTCTATCAGTCCCCCCAAAAAATATAAAAATAATTTCAGTACAGTGTCAGTCAAAGTACAGCAGCACTGAATACTGAAAAATGGCCTGGACAGGAAGGGGGTTTAACACGCCGATCTTCAAGTGGTTAAACAAAATGAAAATATCCAATTAAATTTGAGATAGAGCTAACACTATGGTGTGCCTTACAAAAGGCAAACAGGCTGTTCACTTTCCAAGATAATTTGCATTTTGCAGGAAATTTTTCTCTTAGCTTGGTGAATGCGGTGAAAATTTAAGAGGATGTTAAGACAATAAACACTTTGGTCCGGAATATGAAATGTACAGCACAGCTTACAAAGTACAGAGGTAAGACTACTGAATGTAACATAACAAATATCACAATAAACGGGCATATTTAATTTATGAGAGTGCAGTGGTAAACACAAAGTAAAGTACCAGGCTCACTTCCAATTCTAAATTATTTTGTAGAATTATTATTATTATACAGGATTTATATAGCGCCAATAGTTTGCACAGCGCTTTACAATATAAGGAAGACATTACAGTCACAATACAATTTAAGACAAGATGGTAAGGAGGGCCCTGCCCGTGAGGGCTTACAATCTAAAAGCATCATATGTATATGAGAAAGGCCAAACAATATAATAATGATACGTGCCACAAAGATCCATGCACATTATTCAGTTGTTCAGTCTATACTTCTTAATTGAAATTAGTCATATGAAACAGCATTATATTGACAGCAGCTGGTAAGTAGCAATGAAATATAATCACAACACACACTATGTACTAAGTATTAAGGGGTCTATTTAGAAACAGAAGCTGAAAATATCTGTGAATGTTTGTTGTATGTGAATGAAGGCAAAAATAAAAATGTTTTTATTATTTATTTATTACCTATGTTCCTCAGCTCCATCTAGTGGCCATAATGTGGTATTTTGTAAGTGTTACATTAAACCTGAAAATAAATTATTCTAAGAACATTTGTTTTTGTGACAGAATATACGGTCACAGAGATTCGCATGGTGAATGGCTCTGGCAATTGTTTACAAATAGACCCCTAAGTGTCCAGTGATCACCATCCCTGCACACAGGGAAAAAATCATCACACATCAATAATGCCCTTTTGTCATGTTACACGTGCATTTTTACTTGCCTTCAAATATTATTGCTTATCTGTTCCTGGCATATGTCTCCACCTCTCCCCATAGTTCAGTTTTCTTCTTTGTAGATAGCTCAATGCTTCTTCATTATGCTCCAATTTTCATCTCAGCCAGATGCCTTTTGCTAAGCAGATCACATTATGATCTTTTGACCTATCCTATGTTTACTGTTGTAAAGATCTGTACAGTTTTGGATTACATTTTCAACGATCTTCAAGGTGTCATATGGATTGAGTCACTGTCACTGCCAACACGTCTGAGATTGGGAGTTATGGCTTTCTCGCCACAGCTGTAGGTTACAGAGATCACACTTTCAATGCTTAGACGGGGAGGAAGAACACTCTCTCTACTGGCTTAGCACTTCCTGCACATTACATGCTTTAACTATATACCACTAATCAGGACAATGAACCCAGTTAAAACAATGCAAAAACTAACATTAATTTCATTGGGAACATTGAATTTGCCTCTATGTGTAGTATACAGAAAGTCAAGACATCAACTGGCTTACTTCTTGAATTTTAAAGCAGTAAAAAAAAAAAAAAGTGATGGTTTATATACACAGTGATCTAATCCACTGCAGCCAATCAAAAATGATCTTTTCAGAAATCTAATTTCAGTGGACCTAAATCTAAGTGGTTACTCTTTATTTCTAATTGAAAGAAAACCCCCAATAGTTCAATAGTTTTTGCTATGTCATGTAACTAAGTAATACCATACAAACATTTCCCAGAATACTTAACAGCTAGCCAGCAGAAAATTCCACATTGTTTCAACAATGTATGTTAAAAAGGTTTTAGTTGCACAGTATAGTTTTTATGGTTAAAGGCTCAGTTTAAATTTTAGACCATGTTTCATGTTACACCCATATTCAGGGTGTAACATGAGTAATGGTCACATTGCCACCCCCTTCTTACCTAAATTGTAGGGTTCTTCTCCTGGCAGGCTGCTGCCCTTTCTGGAATTCAGCATGGCTGTGCGTTGCTCAGCCCACACAGATAAGGAAGTCACCAGCACACCGTCTTCATCAAATTCAGAACGTCATTATTGATGTCTGACAGTCACAAACATTTACTGCCCTCTGTTGGTCATTTCAGCGCATGCAGGTGAATGAAAGGGGACTTAGCGGTCAGGTGTGCAATGGGCTACCTACAATGCTACGCCCACACAGCCTCATCCATTTACAGAACTTTGACACGATCTGTGAATAGATAAACTACAAATCCTGTCTGTCGCCACGGCAGAGAGACTTGTAGTTCTTAATGTAATGCAAGTGCGGAGATGTCCGTTCATTCTTCCTCCCAATCATGTTACTGAATGCACACACCTCGGTACAGACAGGGATGGGAGGTAGAATCTGCGGGAGACAGAGTATTACACCCACGATCCACTCATCACTGTTTCAATGCTTTACTGGCTCCAATGCAAAAAAATAATAAATGCATTTTTTTTATTTAACAGATAGGCTATACCTTTAACTACCTGTTAAATGCGCTGGGAAATGTTTGTATTGTATTGCTCTGTGAACTGTCCTGTCCATGTGCACTCTATGTTAAAAAGATAGAAACAAATTGATTGGAGCAGTTGTCATTTTTGTTTTTCATATATGTAAGTTTTCAGCTCCTACTGTAATGACATTAAAAGTGACAGTTATGACATGGTAGCTGAGCTTTCAGGAAATAGTTTGGTAAATAAACAGAGCTAAGCGTAATGTCTTGTGCTTTGCCACGCCAAGTCACTTCCTTCATTCCTAGGCTGACACCTTACACTCCTTCAGCCTCTATCGCACAGGAAGAATGACACATTCTTTGCTTGTATAAATGAGCTAAATATACTCTCTGCACAGAGGGAATTCCAGGCCACTAACAAGTATGTTAATTACAATTTGGACTACAGCATCCAATCTTTAAGTAATGTTGAATACTTCTAGGGTTCAGTCAGGAAATGTACCAAGACACATTTCTCCAAGCAGCTGCCAAATAGAATGTCTGTTTCCAATATTTGAAAAATAAACCTGATTTGCACTTTCAAATAACCGCATTTTTACTGCTCCTACTGGACTGCCGAGGAGCCTTCGCCTGTTTTTTTGTAGCACATTTTGTTACAAGATTTTCCACTTCAAACGCCTTGCTCTTTCCAGCCACACTGCTTTATTGATACACCTCTCTGGGCTGCATTTAGCCCATAGCCAGTCAGGCTAATTGTCGTCCTGTTTTATACTAGGCCTGCTTGGCTGTAACCATCAAGGGAATGATTGAACTGACAAGCATAATATCTGGCTTGTATGTTTAGCCAACATTTAATCAGAATGTCCTTTAAAAGGGTGTCAGCTTAACAGACTGCCTGGGTCTTAACCTCACAATTTTCTTCAGAATGTATTTCCAAAGCGTATTATGAAGTTTTTTTTTTCCTTTATGCATACCAAATGTAGCGCATGTTGACTTTCATGAGAGGAAATCTGTATTGGAGCGGTTTATAGGTAGCAGGAGTAGGGGATAACTTTATTTGTTAGTCATGCTAGCAATTAGTCAAAGCAGGAAAGAGCACAGGTTTTCGAATGTTTTCACTTCAGGTATAAATTACAAAGATAGCTTTGCTACTCTCGGCTGTCTGGTATAAAAAAAAGCACACACACATTATCGTGTTCCCCTAAGGGCAGCTGTGCTTGTAGTTGAGCTCCCACTTACTCTTGCTGCCCCTTTGCCTTGGCTTTAACAGCTGCTTTTTGTTTGGAATAACTGTGTCCTCTGGAATTTACAGAGGGGTTAAGGAGGAATGATAAACACCTCCAATGTAGAGAAAGCACCTTGCTTGATTCATTTGATCTGTTTTCTCAGCATTGCAGCTTTTCGGGACAGAAAATAACATATAACAAGAAACCCCCTCCCTGCCCCGGTAACACATGAAAAGTGTTAAATGCATGCTATATATGTGGATGGGGACTGCATATCAAGAACTTTCATGTGTTCTACTCTGAAACACTGTTCCTGTCAGAATGCAGTGTGCTGCGAGGGGCCCACTGGTAATATGACCATATTAGCTGAGAGGCCTAGATAGCTTATCCCTGGCAACAATAATGTTTGCTCTGCTTTATAACAAATGTAATCTGTTTATGACACTTCCTTCTATATCACCATTACTTACTACATTACAGTATACAATCTAATGAGAGTATACTGTTGTAACAAATGTCTTTATGTAGAATATGAATAGCCAACAGGGCAACTATAATGAGTTCAATTCTTAAATTATTAAACCTAGAAAAAAATTACCCTTGCACTGGAGCTAAACCCTGCACTGCAAGGGTTAACTGCTCATTAATGTCTAGGGGGATGTGTAAAGGTCTTTCACTTATCTTATCATCACTCAAATGGCAGTCAGAACTCACCTCTCTCAACTCCACTCCAGCTTGTGAAATGTCCCTCAGAGTCCTCTTTAGAGATGAACTCAAGTTCGCACTGAACCCGGTCCAAGCCTGAGCTCATGTGAACACGAAAACTCCATGGGTGTCCCTCCCAATCAGCTGCAAGTCAGGGCATTCCCTGTTCTACAGCTGACCATAAATAAAGGGGCAGAAGGCTTGTGCTGACATCCAGGACCCTATAAGGAGGTGGCGGTTGCCTCAGGTGGCATCTCATTTATCTAATTTGGGGGTGGCCGGTTGTTAGGGGGGCAGCAGGGTGGCAAGAGTAAGAGGTCTTAGCAACCTGTGATGCTCTGTCTGGTATCAGCTCACTGACATCGCCGATTACTTAGAGCTGAGCGGGACACTCTGGCTTGCATTCCACCAAGCTCCTGGCAATCATTGATGTCAGTGATCTGGTTGGGACGTGAGACAGAGCTGCTGACAGAGCAGTCCAGCATCCGCTGCCACCCTAACTGCCTCTGGGAGACACGTGAAACAATGAGTGACCATTCCTTGTCAGCACCCAAGCCCCTCCTTCCCCGGAATGAAATTACCTCAGGCAGCGATTACCATAGGGAAGTTCCTGCTGACATAATTTACCTTATATGTAATTTACCTAACCCTGCACCTTTGCTTATCTCAAGCTGCGGACGCCCACAGCTAATTGGGCTACATGGAAGGAACTTCCTTCCTTGTTTGGGAGGAATTCTTTCAAGGTTATAGGAACTTGGGTTCAGACTGAGTTCAGTCTGAACCAGAGCTCATACCTAGTCCTCACAATACATATGGGCCCTGCATTAGATATGATGACAGCTTCAGGCCAACATTTCCAAGCACATGCAGGCCAGCCTTAGGCAGTAGGCCTAGCTAAACCAGATTCAGCAACACACCCTCCCCCAGGCAGGAACTCAGGGGAAAGAGACACTCACAAGGTCAGCCACAAATATTTATGCTCTTCCTTGCATGCACCACTGGCAATAAACCCCCCAGTAGTTGGCCAGGGAGACACGGATATTCATAGCACATCATTATTGGAAGTACTGGCTCTATTGTCGGGGTCACACCCTAGCAACAGGCAGAATAAAATATTAACATTGGTCTTACGGCAGACCATGGTTTTGACATACAGTTTCCAATGAGATTGGAAGTTCTCTACAGTAATTGATGCAGATGGTAATAATCAAACATGTGATTCAAACTCCACTCTGATGTTCCTGTTTTCCTCTTCTTCTGCATTCTCAGGGTTCTCAGTAGCATGCACAAACCCTAATATGTTCATACTTCGATTAGGGGTGTAATTATAAAGCAGTGAAGCCCAATAGAAGAGCTGAAGGATGGGTATGGAAAGTCCACATTCTGAAATGGGATTGCATAGAGTAGCTATTGAAAGCTTAGGAGTACTCCAAGCCCAAATAAAGGAGAAAATAAGGGAGTATAAATGTTGAAACAACTTTACCAAGAAACCTGGGTAGTAATATCATCCTAAAAAGACGTATTCTTTCATGAGAGGTAGTTTTAGCCAATGGTTTATGCTTTTCTGGAATGTCTCTATAATTGGGATAAGATTATTCAAAATATAGGCAGTTAGTGGTTGTTGTATCTCTATTCCCAAGTATTAAAAAATCTGCATTACTTAAAGAGTACAATAAGTGGGTATACATGCCCAGGCAGCATCATCTATGGCAAGGATAACCAATTTCTCCCAATTTACTTTAAACCAGAGAATCTTTCAACAATGTTAATAATTTCTAACCAATTTGTTAAGGATGTAGCAGTATCAGCTAAATAGAATAGCATATTATCAGCATAAAGAGACACGCACTCCTCAATGGGATATATTTTTAATCCCACCAACTGATCTGTGGAATGTATCAATTTAGCCAATGGTTTAATGGCAAGGGTACATTAAAGGAGAGAGTGGGCAGTGCTGCCTAGTTTCCCTGTAAATCAGAAAACTTTTTCTAATATGATTGGTAATTCTCAGTCTAACAGGTGGAGATGTATAAAGAACCTGGGTCCAATTAATGAATGTTGGACCATATGTGGCCACTTGAAGGCTTTATGTGTGTCTATTGACACTACCATCCTTCGACTGGGATTATCATGAACCACCTGCGGATTGATAAACAGCTTTCTGATGTTGGCATGTGTACAATGGTATTTTTTCTTTAATAGTAAACTGATTTCTTTGCAGCATACCAATCAAAATCCAGTAGGGTGTCATCCAGATATTGGAGATATACTTACACAACTACTGTATATCTCCACTCGTCAAGACAACTGCACAGAATGTTTCTGTAAGTTAAAAAAAACAACAAACCAATGGGTTCCTTGGAATTTTGTACTGTCTACATGTTTGTCATGTACCTGGTGAAGCCTGAAGTGATGAGGGAGGCTTACCCTTGCAGCTCTCATCAGAGCACCCCTGGAGGTTGTACAGAGAATGCAAGGAACTGAGAGAGGCATGAGTGCCTGTAGCTGATGCAGGACAGCTGGTGCAAGTAGCTGAAAGCAGGGTAACTTTAGAAACATACTGCCAACACCAGGCCAGATGGTAGCAGAGTAAGAAAAGCAGAGTCAGACCAATCGGGTCGGCAGCTGGCAGGCAGCGAGGTGCAGAATCAGAAAACGCAAGCGGAGTCACTGGAGAGCGGGGTTATAACCTTGTGTGCAAGCAGAGCCATATCAGGATGCAGAAAAGTATTCAAGACAGGCAAGAGTCAGAAGGCAGGCAACAGGCAAGCTAGGTCAGATCCAAAATACCAGCAACAGGAACAATGGAGCACAGGTGGATTAATGGATCTTTCAGAAGCTAGCAGCTGTATCCATCGTCCTTAAATAGCCCGCCTAGCTCCAACAGTTGGAACAGGTGTGCACACGTCCGCGCATGTACCAGAGCATGCTTTTGATTATGTGCATACATGTGCACATGATGTGAACATCAAACCACTTCCTATGTGCATATCCACCTGCAAATCGCGTGCCGCTATCCGTGCAGCAGTTGTACTAGGAACACCAGCCAGACTTCCCTAGAAGTTTTTCTCCAGATTCAGATACTTCTAAGGACAGAACCAATCTTTGCCAAATTCTTGAAGACAATGAAGAGTATTTATTTGTATGAGAAGTGATAAGTAGATATGGAGTGTTTGGAATTGGTTTTAAAGTTTAAAACAAGGGTTTGGTTTTCCACCAAAAACATTAGTTAAATTCAGTGCTTTCTTTAAATTTGTGCCCTGATACATTGGCAAGTATGCCCGGCAAGAATATTAAGATTAGTAGATTTTGCTGTCTAAGATCTCTTGAAACAGACTCTGGTATCTGATGACCAATAATTCCAAACAGAGATTCTGTCTGAAAAATATGTTTATAATTCCCATCAGGTTAACAACATTGTCCCTGTATGCCAGGTGATGGGCACAAAGGGCATAATTATGGGCTTAAGGAGGTCACAGTAATAACTCACTAAATTACATTTACCTTTTGCAAGTGGTTGCAGCTCCTAAGAACTTGCTTATCCTCCACCAGTGTGCTCTCTCGCTGGGTCTCAATGCCATGCAATGACCCTAATTGTGTAATGCTGCAATTTCATTTTAATATAACAAGCTCCAATTTAGAAGTTTACTCAATTCTCTGGAATGGTGACTGGGCAAGAAGGTCTTTTGTGATCAATTGTCAGCTTTAAGAGCAGGTGTCTCAAACTCAATTTAGTTGTGGGCCACTGGACAAATTGTTTAGTCAGGTGGGGGCCGCTACTATATACGGTACCAGTTTTAATGTATGCACATGATACAAGCTGCAACTGTCACTGATTCAAATTGATGATCAGGTGACAGCTGCTGCATGTAAACGCCTGCACACCGCATGTAGTCATATGTGAAAGCATTACATGCAGTTAGGAATCAATCACTCTCCCTGGATACACGATTGTTTATCCAGGGATAGTGATTGTTTTTGTAACTGCATGTAATCATATCACATACGATTACATGCAGTATGCAGGTGTGTACATGCAGCAGCTGTCAAATGATCATTAACTTGAATGGGTGACAGTTGCTGCATGTAAACGCCAGATTAGGGATTCCTGCTGCAGGAAAACGCAAGTTTGTGACACAGGAATCTCTAATCGCACCTGAAATATAGGGGACTCCCCCTCATTCCAATCCCCCCTGCACACATAATAATACACCCCCCTACCAATCCCCCCTCACACATAAGAATACACTAACACAACACACATAATACACTTCAACCCCCCTTCCAAGCCCCCTGCACACATTTAATACACTGCCCCCCCCAGCACATATAATATTAAACAGAGAGCCAGTTCCAGATTCTTGCACAGAACATCAGTACCCATGATAAACTCATAGTTATTATAGTCATTTCTAATATAAGACTAATTGTCAAAAAGAGAGTAAATTGTATTGTGGACATTCTTTACATGACCGATTGCTGGTTTCACAAATCTATATAACCTGAAAACAAAGCAAAAAGCCAGAAAATGATAAGACATTTTAATAACAAATCTAATAATCCATTTCATATGAAAAATCTGCTAGCATCTTGGCATTAAAGGAGAATTATGGGCAGAGTGAAATACACTCGTCCCCATAATTAGAGCTGATGTCTGACACTGAAGCTGTCACATGTCGGCTCTATAGATCACATACCGCCAATCTCTCAGTTCCCGATCTTCTCCCTGCAGAGAGAAGAGACTGCAGGGCAGAGCTGGCTGTCAATCAGCCAGTGGGGTGGATCCCAACAATATTGTCAGGATCTTTCCTGGCCGCATCACGGCTCTGTGCTGTCAGCATATAACGAGCAATAGCCCCATATATACTGAGTTTTAGGTCACAGGAGGACATAGCATATGTCCTCCTGTGATCCTAAGGAGAGCTATGGCCAAAAAAGGTTGGACCACAGTTCTCGTTTAAGGTAGAATACATTGAAAGGCAATTAACTGAAGGATCCTGCTGTTCCAGGATTTTATTAGATTTAGTCATACATGCCAGACCTGAAAGATTCAGATATTCTGTGATTTTTTGTTGCATGCCACAATTATGTGGGGTGAGCAGGAGGATTTATATAATGGATATACACAATGACAATGTCACCTTCATAAAGCTATATCCAATATCAGCTGTTCAACTGAGCAGAAGTAATTGTAACCCCTTATACAGGTTTTGCTACCATCAGGTCCATAAGGAGACCTATAGAGAGAGGCCAGCCAAAATGTTATAAGAAAATCTTGTAGATGTGGTTGCCAGAAACTTAAAATGTTAAACCCTCATTTAATTGGAGAAAATTAACTCAGTTGTCCATGGGAATGTA
The DNA here is from genome assembly GCF_000935625.1 of Nanorana parkeri. Classification (NCBI taxonomy): domain Eukaryota; kingdom Metazoa; phylum Chordata; class Amphibia; order Anura; family Dicroglossidae; genus Nanorana; species Nanorana parkeri. Next base: position 394,296 of record NW_017307223.1, read on the forward strand.
TTGCAACTGTATTACTTTTGCTGGTAAAGATCACAACACATTTTAGCTTATAATAGCAGTCTTTATCCATGGGAAGAGCATAGGCTGCCAGCTAATCTGTTCTGTTTAGTTACGCATCAGAGTTTAGAGGAATGGTATGTAAAAAGGATCCCACTGACAAAACAGTATGAAATAATGTACTTTGGTCACTGTTCATTCCCAAAGACCAATCTTTACAAGTCACACAAATAAAGCAATAAAGCATTCCTTTGCTCTTAAATACAGTTAAAATAGTTTGTATAACTGAAACTGACAAAGTGTTTTGGCTTGGCAACTTATTAATGAACTTGCACACCGTGACAACATGGCATTTTTATTCCTTTTTGAACTTTGAGCTTGGTCATGAAAATTGTATAGTTTGGGGCGAATGTTATCTTATATTTTATTTAAAACAAGAGTAGAAATGCAACCACTGAGTTTTCCTAAAACAGTATTCTGGAGTAGATTAAAATTAAGGTGCCTTTAGAATTATGCACAGTCATGTGAAGAAGTAAGTTCACCCCATGGAAATTGCTGACTCTTTTAACATAACTGGAAAGGAAAACATTAGATCTTCATTTAACCATTGCCTACAGATTAAAATGATATACCTGAATAAGGAAACTGTGCCTTTTCAATCATTTAATTAACAATAATATCCCCAAACTTAATAGATCTAATTCTCCCCCTCCGCAGATGTATACTTACTGAGCACCGGGAGCCTGTGGCCTGCCATGTTTGTTTACATCCCCCGCTAATGTCTCATACCATATCAGTCCCATAACGTGCTTTGAAAATAACATTACATTAATAAATCTATACTACACTAATGTAATATAATGCTGTCAATGCTTCAGTTACATCTACAGTTGCCTTTGCACACTGAAACCATTCTGAATGAAGCCTTCAGCTTGTATGTGGTCAGTATGTCAAGACTCACTCCAACAGAATCACTGGGCTGGAAAAAAGATCAGCCCCTTTTGTCAGTATTTTCTTGAACCACCTTTTGCTTTAATTACAGCCTTTAGTCTGTTGGGATATATCTCTACTAACTTTGCACATGTAGACTTTGCAATATTTGCTCACTCTTCTTTGCAGAACTGCTCAAGTTCACTTAAATTTGATGGTGACCGTTTATGGACTATAGTCTTCAAGTCATTCCACAGATTTTCAATGGGGTTTAAGTCTGGGCTCTAACTAGGCCATGCAAGGACATTCACCTTTTTCTCCTTCAACCACTGTGTGTTAATTTTTGCTGTGTTTTTTGGGTCATTGTCATATTGGAAGGTAAATCTTCTTCCCATTGACAACTTTCTAACAGAGGGCAGCAGATTTTCCTCAAGAATTTGATGGTATTTTGCCCCATCCATTTTTCCTTCTATCCTGACAAGTGCTCCAGTCCCTGCTGCAGAGAAACACCCCCATAAAAGGATATTACCACCTACCATTAGTGGAGGAATGGTGTTATTTGGATGGTGACCTGTATTGGATTTCCGCCAGACATATCGTTTGGTGTTGAGGCCAAACAATTCAATTTTAGTCTCATATGGCCAGAACACCTTTTTCCATGTGATCTCATAATCTTCAAGGTGTGTTTTGGCAAATCTCAGTCATGACTGCATGTGGCCCTTCTTGAGTAGTGGCTTTTTTTATTGCTACCCTCCCATACAAGCCACATTTGTGGAGAATTTGTGATAATGTTGTCACATGCACACAATGACCACTCTTTGTCATAAATTCTTGCAACTGCTTCAGAGTTGCTGTAGACCTCTTGGTAGCCTCTCTGACCAGTTTCCTCCTGGCTCTTTAATCCAGTTTGAAGTGACGTCCTGATCCAGGGAGGGTCTGTGTTGTACCGAATACCTTCCACTTCCTAATACTAGACTTCACTGTGTTTCTAAGCATTGATAAAGCCTTTGAAATTTCTTTGAATCCATCTCCTAACTCGTGCCTGTCCACAACGTTATCCCAGAGATCTTTTGACAGTGCCTTGCCACCCATAGTTGATTGTTTGCTTCAGTTGCACTACCAGTGACTGAAATGCTCCAGGAAAGCTCTTTTCATGCTGAGCTAATCAAAATGACCACAGCTGATTAAAGTTGAAAATCAAATCGGCTTTGTGTGCCATTGAGAAGGTGATTAGCTAAACCTGATTGAGTTTACAAGTCATTTTTAAGGTGCCCATACACCTTACAATCATTGCAAGACTTTTGTCTTGCAATGGTTGTAAGATCATTTAAAAAACGTACCATCTGCCCATCTTGGACAGGCAGATCTTACTTGCAATCATCGCAAGCCCGCCCCCCTGAGGGGCGGGCTTGCGATGACTGCAATGCTGAACGGGCAGTGTGCGCTTGGGCGCTTGGGCACGAGCGGCATTTGTCTTACGGGCAGGCCACAAACCCGCCAACAATCGTACGATTCTCGGAGGGTTTTCGAGCCTTCCCGTAAGACATATAACGTGCATCTGTATGGGCACCTTTAGGAGGGGGTGATCCTTTTTCCAACTCAGTAAATCTGTTTTTGATTTTTGTTCTGACATGTTGGTGTTATATCTTTCACTTCAATGTTATTATTATTATTATTATACAGGATTTATATAGCGCCAACAATTTGTGCAGCACTTTACAATATAAGGAAGACATTACAATCACAATACAAATCAAGACAAGATGGTAAGGAGGGCCCTGCCCATGAGGGTTTACAGTCTAAAGGTTATGTTATGAGTTGCACTGAGTAAATACAGCTGGATAAAACAAAAACTGTGTCTGTCTTCATTTCAGGCTGCAAAGCAACAAAATGTGATTATGAGGAGTGATTCTTTTCTATACCCACTGTATGTGGAATTATTAGAAATGGTCTTTCCCATAAAACTATGGCAAAATGACAGTTGTGATCTTTATATGGAGGTCCTTTAGGTTGTGGTGACCGCATACAAGTTTTTAAAACAAATTATATGTTTTTTTGCATGTCATCAGAGACATACTCATCTTTGCTAGAATATCAGATATCACGTAAAACCAGGTATGGACTAAAGCGGGCTTTGACAGCATGTGTACAAAATAGATGCTAGAATAAGCATTTTGTTCTGTTGCTCTATATAGTTTGCTTTGCCCTGACATTTTGTCTATTGGGTGGTCTTTGTATCTTCAACCATCATTAGGATATAACCAAAAACATGAAATGTCATTTAAGACTTTGCTCATAGGCTTGAGCCAGCATGCATATTAAATTACTTTAGAACAGCTGCTTGAATCCTGTGTAGCTAAGGAACAGGTATTGTGTGTAAAAACATTCTTTAAAAATATCCAGAATTTATGAATCAGCAGATTTAAGAATAAATGCATACATTTCTTATACAGTTTAATAAAATGCTTTAAAGAAGAACTCCAGGGAATTTGTTTTATTAATGAATTGGGTCGACCACCACACTGCAAGGGTTAAGTGCTCATTTTGGTCTAGGGAATAAAATAACAATGCTATACTCACCTGAGTCGGCTTGCTCTTAGACAGTAGTCCATGAACCCATTGCACTACTGACCACTTAGTCCCAAAACAACTGCGCTGTGACAGCTGGCCGGTTTCGAGGATCGGGTGGAGTATACCTTTGTTATTTTCCTCCCTACAGCAAAACTAGCACCCACTGCAAGGGTTAATCACAATTTCCCTAGAGTTCTGCTTTAATTCAGTTTAACAACTAGCAATAAGAAAAAAGATGAGGGAAGGTATTCATGGTTTAGGCTATTTTCAGACATTTTTTTGCTTTATTTTTAATTTGTGATCCTGCTAGTAACACAAATTCTGTCTTAAGGTGGCAATGCTTACTCACTGTTATGTATATTTGGATATGCAGCATTGTCAACTTAGGGCAGAAGGTGTTTAAGGACCTCTCCTTATTGCCATAACATAGGGGGGTGTTCTCCAGTGCACACGTGCTCCAGGGAGGTGACCTGCACAGTCCTTTCCTTACTGGATCTCTGGCAGGATCAACAGATATTTTTTGCATCTATTGGACTGATATAATAAAATGCTTTTCATGGTATATTTACCAGACTACGGGGAGCAAATAAGAGATGTTCATTGTTATGGTGTACATACACATTAAACCTTTGAAAGCAAAGCATCTCTAAGCCAGTGCTCCTTGAACCTCCTGAGAGGTAGGCAATATGGGATGTGTCTGGGCTCCTTGCACCATTCAGCTTTGGGCTCGAGTATGACTACACCCCTGTGATGTTGCAGCTCTGCAACAGGAAATTATTTTACACTGCTTTTTAAAAAAAACTTTAAGTGACCGCAGTTAATAAAAATAGCTTTGTATGAAAAGCAAGGGCTTCTGTATATGTGTACATAATGTATCTTTTTTAAAATGTGGCAGTCAAAGCACAAAGTTCTTTACCAGTCATTATTCCAGGCATCCTACCAATAACTGTACAATTAGTTGAGTGTCTTGAAGAATAAGAGCTCACTTTTTCCTTTATAAAATGTGAGTGTGAATGACATTCTTTATTTGGTTATTCAGACTAAGAAATGAGAAATAATTTGTGAGAGTTTCCTCTTAGACAGATGAGTATTTCATTGTTTCATGCACAATTATAAACCACACTATCTACAATGAGTACTAATTGTCAAGGTTCTATTTGACATAAATTAAAATTACAATGTGTGTTCATTTTCTGAGAGGAGTGTATACTGATAAGATAGGACAACATTTTACATGGCATACACATTTACATATTAGATCTTAAAGGAGAACTATGGGGGTCAGGGCTTTTCCCCATAGTTCTCTTAAGGGTCACGGGAGAAAACAAACTAGCGTTCTCCCGTGACCCAAAGCTCAGTATACTGAGACGCCGCAGCCGGAACGGATCCCGACATTGCTGTCAAGATCCACCCAGCTGCAGGATTAACAGCTGGCTCTGCCTAGCCAGAGGCAGAGCCAGCTGTGCCCGCCCCCTCCCCATCCATTCAGCCAGTCAGCGCTGGAGGATCGGACAGGGGAGGGGGGGAATCCCTGCACGGAGCCGTGAGTGACAGTCACGGTTCACTGCAGGGTTAGATCGAGAAGTGAGCGAGCGACGGTATGTGTTCGCTCACTTCCCGATCTACTGAGCCGACCTTTGATAGTTTCATTGTCACAGGTAGGCTCAGATTATAAGGCTGAGTAAAAATCACTCGCCTCATAATTCTCCTTTAAAGTATAACTCCAGTTTTTTCGAGTAAAAAATCAATTCTCTCTGGGGGATCAATGTACCTTGCAAGGATTTTAACAGATTCCTACCTGTTTCTGTTATGAAGAAACAGTTATTTGTTTCACCATGTCCTTTCAGACTGATTCTTAAAAGGAAGGATCTGCATTCATTATAACCCCCTGAACCATTGGTAACTGCTATAGCATCAATCTCCTGTATTAGGAGGAGGACTAGTTTGGGGGAGCGGTTGCCAATAACTAGTTTTAAAACATTAACGCAGACCTTTACCCATATCTTTGAATTTAAAAAAAACAAACACACCTTTAGAAATGTGTAGTAATGACAATCTACAATCACTTACTTCTAGATAATTCCCGGCTTTGTATTCTTTGCATACCTTATTTCTCTTTTCTTCCCCAATCTTCTGACAGTGGCCATGTTTATTAAGGGCAGGTTGCTAGATCTCCTATTACTTCCTTTATTACTGGCATATGTGATTAGACATGTGACTAGGACATGTGACATGTGACCATGCACATCATCTCAGGGGAAGAAAATGCCGTTCCCTGCGATTTTGTGAGATTACAGATGAGATTTCCCACCAATGCTCTGCTTATGACAAGGAAATCTCAGTGTGCGTTGTGTTGGCAAACTTTGTGTTGTTGCACTTCCAAAGCACAAAGTGAATGCTCTGCAAGTGTAAGTATTTTAAAATCACAGCATTTTACACCTGACATGTCTATGTTACTATTATTCATTATACATAGAGGGATGCATTGGTAGAATTAGATTTTTGAGTGTAAAGGTCGACTTTAACCTCTTGCCGTCCGCCCGTAGTAAAAAAACGGACGGACGGCACTGCATCATCTGCGGGTTGCCGTCTTTGCCGGACGGCAATTTTTTTCTGCTCGCGCCCGCCCCCTAGCGGGCACGCACGGGCAGAAAAGACCCGCTAAATGCACACACCCGTTACTGGGTGTTTCACATATAGGCGATCGGCGGGTCCATAGCCCGCCAGTACAGGGGTATATCTACTGCAAGGCAAACTAGACATTTGCCTAGGGCGGCACTCCGGAAGGGCAGCAGAAAGGGCAGCAGAAAACACCACCCCAAACCAAATAGCCGGACAGAGCCAGACTTGCCTTTGGGCATACTGTCCACTTGCCCAGTGGGCCGAGGCTGTACGGCACAGAATCAGGCAGCGGTGATTGAGGCAAATTAGGCGGCCGCAAGGCCCCAAGAGCGGTTAACTGATTAGAGAGCTGCCTGGTGGAGGGGAGGGCCCAGTGAGTTGTGGTCCAGCTGGCTTTGTACAGGAGCTGGAGGAGAAGCAGCGGGTAGCTTGGGGCTGGCCATAGCTTGTGATCTGCAGGTCGGGATGTCCCAGAAGCAGGCTGGGGAATGCAATGTATTCTTTAGATTGAGGGGGGTGCCCGAGTTTAGTCTTGCCTAGGGCTGCACAAAACCAAAATACACCACTGACTCTGTGGGCATGCTTTCTTCATTCATATGCACATACATTGATTTAGCTATATGGCTTAATACAAACTCTAGTCTTTGATTAACTGAGGGACATCTAAGCAGTACATAGCTTCGAGCAGGAGCATCTGTCTCCACTGTAAAGCTGCATGAGATTTAAAGTGGCTCCTTTGTCATTTTACCAAAAAATAAAAAGCTGCTGACAGTTAAAGTGCATTTCAGAAACTCCACTTTGCCCAAATGCCAGGCTGTTCTGATTGGGCTAAGCTGCACTACTTAATAGTAATGTCAATGCTTGTCTGCTCCTTTCCAACCTCCATAGATTCCATCACTATGACGAGCTGTCTCACTTGCCAATAGGAATGTGTGGGAGATGAGAGAGGGCCGGTAAGCTTTTAATACTACCAAGAAGTAGGGTTTCCACCTTTTCTTCAAGCAAAACCCGAACAATCCAGCAACGCATGGTAATTTTTGTGGGAGAATGAGTTGTGGATTGTTCAAAGTGTCACCCATTCATACGTAAATATCACAGTAGAGACTATTTTCAGTGGGGGGCCAGTAGCCCCTATCTTAATTTTGGTTGCCCCTGTCTGCCTGACATCTTGTGTCCGGGTTTCTGCTGCCATGAAACCCGAACACAGCATTCAAAACCCGAACTGTCCGGGTGAATCCTGGACAGGTGGCAACCCTACCAAGAAGTGCTAAAGCTGTGCCAGATCAGAATAGCCTGGCATTCAGGGGGTGTCCAGGGAAATTGTCACAGATATGTGCAGGCATCTCTCATACTTATCAGCAACTTTTGATAGATAATAGTGTAAATTTAAAGTGGAACTATAACTTATATTTAACAATATTATATAAATTGCCCCTTTCTGTAAAAATAAAAAAGCAGCTCGTACTGCAATACTCACCTCTTCTCCAGTGCAGTCCTTTATGGAAAGTCCTATCTGAGATCCAGAACCATCATCCACTTCCTGTAATCTCAGGCCAATATGGACCTGTTCCCTCTGGGTGCATCATCTCGCTGGCCTGGGCTTCCAGGTAATAGCTGCCTATTACCAAAGGAAGAAGAGAATGAAGAGGACCTGTGACATCACTTGACTGGACCAAAGACTGCTGGAAAAATGTATGTTTATTCAGTTTTAAAATATAAACAACTGTGATACCTTAGGCCTTCTTTCACACGGGCTGATCAAGAGAGGATCTGTGCATGAATCATCTCCTGATCAGAGCAGTATGGATCGAATGTCACCACACCACACATGTCCATTTACATCCAATTCCCAATAGACTGGAATGAGGTCCGGTAATTACAGTATTTTCCTGACAGGCGGACCCGATCGGAGCAGTCTTGTGAAGTGGGTCTTACACATTTTATGGACTTCTGCATCAACAAATCCTAAATGTGGCCTAACAATCATTTAAGGCCCCATTCACACATGCTCTGTGCGTGATAACATGGCACGCTTTGCTGCATTTTGCTGCAATCATTGTGCATCAGTATAGGGCAGCCCAGTCATTTCCATGGGCTGCCCTATACGTGCCAAACACAACAAAGAAGCTAATGCAGCAGTTTGAGCTGCAAGCTTTGCTGCTTTGTTTGTTTTGTGCCTAGGGGCCAAATGATAATATTAAATAACAAAACAGTCTTTTTTAACAGACAACACACATAACATTAGAGATTTCCATCTAAGCCTGATTTACCAATGTTTGGTGAAGTGCAGTTTTTCATTCATGTCAACTGACTGCGGCTCTCCACAGCACATAGAAAATATACCCCAAAGTGTATCTAAACATTTTAATGCTCACTAAAGTGCATAGTAACAGTGGTAATTGAGGTGGGGACCACAATAGGATCCTGGCCCAGTACTGATTCAAGAGTATTGACCACTTTTCTACTCAGTACACCAGTAGAAGCATCACCATAATTTTATTAGCCGACTTTCCTGCTCATAAGTTTCTCATTAGGAATTTGTGTGTAAAGAAGGTGTTATCATACAAAGTCAATACCATGGAGCCCTGCTTTACATTTAACATAAGGGTCCAGAGGAGCTTAAATGTGCCTTTGTAAATACCTCTCACATGTATTTAGTTTTGGAGGGGTTCTCTTCAATGTGTGTGGTGCTGGTAACAATATATTGATAATGGTGTGTCATAGATGCAATATATGTTGACAGAGGCTTTATCCTTAAATATACGGATGGCAATAAGGGGGATTTATATGTGCATTATATGGCTGACAAATGGAATTTATCAGTGCAACATAATGCTGTCAGTGAGATAAGATCTGCTGTTTTTCACTCTCTAATTTGATAAATCCTTCTATTCCTACTATAAACATTCCCTAATTAATGCATTGAGGGCAAAAGTTTATGTGTAGTTTGATGGCCTTTTAATGCTTAATAGAATGGTGCCACTTTATGACTGCCACTTAACATGCCTATACAAGGCAATAGATTATGGCACAATAGAAGTAATTTTGACAGAATTTTGTGGCAACCCCTGTATGTGACACAATCCACTGCATAAACATTTAAGAAGACCTGCCTAGCATAAATAAAAAATTGTCCCCATTGTTTTTCTTTGATTCTTAGGGATAGGCATTTTTCTCTATTTCAGTGGGGAGCATGATAAATACAATACATATAGCAAAGCATCTGATATTTTGCGAATGAAGGATTAGACTTTGTTGGGCATAGTCAGTTTGAGGTATAGTAAACAAACAGTGTTGGTTTACTGTATATGAGAAAGTTATGTTCAGTTGTGTTATTACTGATATTACCATCACCATTAAACAGTTTCTACATTAAAATCATGTCCTCTCTTAATCGCCTAATTTTTAGAGTGAACAATTTTTAATTTAGCAGTCTTTCCTCCAAGCTTTCCAGTTTAAGGACATCCTTTCTGTGGTTGGCTGATATAAATTGAACCACAAACTGAAGATATGGTCAAACCAATGTTCTGTCAAGTATCAAAATGATTGCTTTGTCTTCAGAGTACATTCTCTTTTTTACGCATGAAAGTTGTCCGATAGCTTTGCTTGCTGCAGCCTGGCATTGGATGCTATTGTTTAGCCTGCAGTCAACTATGACCCCCAAATCTTTTTCGACTTCTGACTTTCCCAGTAGTGCTCCCATTAGTCTACATGCCTGTTTTTAACATCAAACTGCATTACTTTTACAACATTAAGCCTCATATGCCATGTAGTTGCCCAATACCTTATTTTATTTAGATCTTCCTGTAATGTTGCTATGTCTAATGTTTATCACCATGCCAATTTTAGCATCTTCAGTAAACACAGGAACATGGCTGTCAATCGATCCATCCAATGTCATTAATAAACAGGTTAAACAGTATTGGGCCTAGCACAGAACTCAGGGGCATGCCACTCTTGACCTAAGACCAATTGGAAAATTAGCCATTTATAGATATTCTCTGGACATGTTCCTCTAGCCAATTCTTTATTTATGGGAACACTATTTCATCAATGCCCACAGACTTTAGCGTGTATATTAAATGTTTATGTGGTACTGTTTGCAAATGCTTTTGCAAAATCCAGGTACATTACCTCCACTGGCTTTCCTACATTTAGGTTGCTACTCAACCCCTCATTGAATATTAGTAGGTTGGTCTGACATGTACGATCTTTCATAAATCCATGCTGGTTGTCACTTTTTATGCCATTACCAAATCTTGTAAACAATTAAACAATTTGCTTACTGTTGATGTTAAACTTACCAGTCTGTAGTTTCCAGGTAGCCATCTTAAACCATTTCTGAATATAGGTACTAACGTCGCTTTACACCAATCAGTTGGTGCCCTTCCAGTCACTATGGAGTCTCTGAAAATGATAAACAAGGGTCTATAATTTGGTTGAGCTCTTTAAGTAGCTTTGGGTGCAGGGTATCTGGCCCTTAGGATTTATCCTTTTTCTAGGATGTTTTTCTAGTCTTTTTTGAACCCCCACTACCTGCAACCACTAAGGTATATTATGCACAAAGGTATTCACTGTCTTATTATACTCAATAAACTCATCTTTTTCTTGGATATATACTGAGGAAAATAATTAATTTATTACCTTAGCCTTCTCCCTGTCCTCTGTGAATAAGCTTCCGTGCTCATCGTTTATGGGACCTACCTGTTCTTTTCTTACATTTTTACTGTTTATATAATAGATTTTATTTTTGAGGTTCTTCTTACTGACTGTGGCAATATGTTTTTTGTATTCTATTTTAGCTGCTTGGATTGCACTTTTACATCCCGTATTGCATTCTTTGTAGCTTTGGAATGCCAATGCTATTCCTTCCATCTTATACTTTTTAAATGCCAGCTTCATCCCATTGATATGTTGTTTTACTGTTGGAGTCAGCCATTTAGGTATAGCTCTTATTCTTTTATTTTTGTTGCCCAACGGAATGCATTTGATAATGGCATTGTGCAATACATTCTTTAAACAATCCCTCTTCTTCTCAGTGTTCATCGATAGAAGTAACTTGGCCTATCATACAGCAAGTAACACAGCTTATCAAAGTTTGCCTTCTTGACAAACCAACATGCTTCTCTTTTCTGTACCAACTTTAAATATAATCACCCTATGATTACTATTATCCAAGTTTTCCTAAATTTTTATGTCTGCAACTAAGTTACTTGAAATTATTAAATCTAGTGTAGCATTCCTCCTGGTTGGAACTTTCACCATATGCTCCATTAAATTGTCCCAAAACAAGTTTAAAAAACAGTATGCCTTGGTTGAGTGAGCGGTTCCATTTGGCCACTCAATGTCTAGATAATAGAAGTCTCCCAATATAACAACGTTTCCCAGCCATTGCTATTTGTGAATTGATTTGAGTCTCCTCTTCTTCCATTATGTTGGGGGTCTATAACATACACCCACAATCAGTTTACAACTGGTCTCATTCTTACCTAGTTCTATTGTCACGATACCGAGCACAGGTGTCCCAACACCAAGTGCAGGTACCTATACAGGTGAACCGAATATGTGACAACACTGCAGATACCACAACAATCTTTGTGAATGATAGTTTAATAGATGTATCAAACCACCACCCGCAAGAAACAGATAAGAGCCACACTATATACAAACGGCAAATCACCCACAGAATATAACAGAGCTGGTCATAACCTGGGGAGCAGGGCAACAAGAGGAGGGCCAGGAGCCACAGATCTGGAGACATCAGTGGTATGGGTCAGGAGTCAGGGTCCAAGGCAGAAACAGGATACTGGCTACTGGAGACAGGATACTGTTTACAGGAAACAGGATATGGCAATAATACTGAGGAACAGGCCTCACAGCAGGGAGAGGTTAAATACCCTCTCAGAGCAGCACCGGGTGGCGACTAATTGCTGGCAGACACCTGCAGGTGAGCCCTGGAGCTGCAGAATCAGGTTCCAACTCCACAGTGCCACCCGGAGGTGCTCTGGTCCCTGACATCTATCCAAAAAGGTTCTGCACTATCACAACTCTCCTTCTTGAGGTTGTCTTCTATGTGCACAATCAGATTGCTTTTCACTTACACTCATACCCCCCCTTACTTTCTTTACTTTCTTCTTCTTCTCTACTCTGTGCTCTTTTCCCTTTCTTGGGGTTACACTCTACATTCCTATGGATCCTATCCCTGCACTCTAATGTGCTAATTAAATTCCGCCACCCCTTTTAGTTAGAAGTGCTATTTTGTTTTCTAATTGAAGGAAACTGAACAACATGAATGCATGCTTCCCCTTCCTATCTGCAGTCCATTGGGGTATTTTCCCCCATGACCACAGTAGTGCCCAATGCAATCATGAACTTGAAATTCACAACATACTGGTGCCTATTGTAATACAATGTCATATCTAGCTCTGTTGGCTCTTCTTGTATTCAGTGCTGGTTTATATTTGCATTTAATGGTTACTAAATGTGATCAACACAGTGGCTTGGTAGTTAGCATTTATGCCTTCTAGCACTGAGGGTCACCAGTTTGATTCCCAGTCAGGACACTATCTGCAAGGAGTCTGCATGTTGTCCCTGTGGGTTTCCTCTGGTTTTCACTCCAAAGACATGCTGGAAGGTTCATTGGTTCCTGTCTAAATTGGCCCTGTATGCATGTGCCATAAGGACCTTGTAAGCTCCATCAGTTCAAGGGCACATGTGAATGTTTAGTATGTAAAGCATTGTGTAAATTGTTGGCGCTATATAAATACAACAATAAAAGATTGGGGTTTAATGAGATGCCATAGCCATTGCACAAGTAAAATCAGAGAAAAATGTATTAGTACACATTCTTACATGATATCAATAAAAAAAAAAAAAAAACTTAAATCCCAAAAGACTTGATTCCCCCATATTAACCTACATTAGCCAGATAATAAATTACTATAATTCATATATACATATCCAGGTATTTTTCTTTAGGAATTTCACAATGAACCCATATAGTAGTATTCTGGCCAACTTGCGTATCAGGCATAGATCCCACTGCGCTTCGCTATATTCACTTCCTCAGGGGAATGGAGGCAGCCGATCTAATAATAATAACAACATACAATTACTTTTCAATGCATAATAAATAAATAAGTTTACAAAACACATTTTAGCATTTCATGACCCAATATTTGTGGTAACCATCCCGTGGACACAAGACCATCCTCAGTGCGTGACAGGGACCCATTACTTACCAGGACAACCAGTGTCCAGGAGGGAGACTGTGGAGACTCTCAGGAAGGGAGAGGAAGAGGAAGGTCAACACCTCCATTCAAACTCCCATCCCACCCCAGGGACACCAGAACCAGCAGTGTGTAAATTGTTGGTGCTATATAAATACCTGTAATAAATATTAAAGAATAAAAAAAAATCTAAACACTTCTATAAAACAGTGACACTGCATTTTTGTGTTCAAATTAATTCATTTGGGGTTGTGCCTGAATTAATGGAAAACATTTTTGCAGATTCATTACAAAACCAAATAAATGAAAATAATTTCAAATATGTTAATATTATTTTGTCCATATTTCTTTATCTTCTATGTACTCGCAAGTTGTAAATTTATTTTTGCATACATTTTTATTACTAATAGTAGAAAATCAAAGAAATATTACAATTGTTTAATATTGAATTGTATATTGTTTATCACTTTTTATATAACCTTAAAACAACAACAAAATATGTTTCCAAGGATGATTCATCACAATATATGTTATTCCTTTTTGTGCTAAATATGCTCTTCTACCTCTCAATTTCTTTTTCTAGAGATGGAAGGTAAATTTACTATTCCACTTTTTATTGGTTACAATAAAATCTGTTTTTATTTCCAGCTCTCTTTTTTTATTCTACTTTAACTGAAGACTTGTTTTCAACAGCTGGCTGTAATACATATGAAGGTTGGCAGACAAAACTGCCTGCTTTCTGATTTTGTGTTTTGTTAATCCTATAATGTCCTTGTTCAGTTATCCAGAACAACACAAGTATTTTCGGGCTTTATGCGTATGCTGTGGTTTTAATTTTACAGAACATCAGATATTTATAAAGACAGGTATTGTTCATCAATGACATTAACAGAGATCAACAAAGGGTACTGTTAGCATTCCTCATTGTTACATAAAAATATGTCAAGTGAGATTTCTCCTAAACAGCAAAATTTCAGTATGGCAGCTTAGATTTAGTTTTAGAAAATTCTGTTTTTATGACACAATAAAGTTGTAAGATTAGTTAAAATACTGTGACCTGGTAGACATTTACTGCAGCACTCTAAGGAATGTCAGGGTTTGTAAGGGCTGGACAAATAGTAGCTTGGGAGTCATGGAATCTAAAATGTGCTGTTGACTCATGACCTTTGGGTGTAATTCTTATAGACATGCAAACCCACACACTGACAGGCTAGTATATTTAAATGTAAAAACTATGGGGGTGATTTACTAAAGGATGAGTGTTTTACACTAGTTTAACAGGACTGTGTTTACTTTAAAAATGAAGTTAGGTTAAATAAGAGATTTAAAAAAGAAATTAATCTTTGAAACTAAGAAACTAATTCAGTTTGTTAAAAAGAATCCTTGGGACATCATAATGCCCTAATGAATGAATTACTTATAAAATAATAATTTATTATTATTATAATCAATGTTCTTGTGTAGCTTTATCTCTCAGAGGAAAGCTTTGAATTTCTAACCTTCTCAATGACTATTGATGAGGTTAACTGGATTCATTATCTTTAAAACAAATTAAAAAGTGAGGGACCTCACTTCCGGTACCTGTGGAAGCAGGACAAGAAATAAGGTGAGTGGTTGTCACTGGGGCAGAAAGACACTGACATGAATAACCTGTAGAGATAAAAAATATAATTAGGCGCAATAAAGGTCTATCAGGTAATAGGAAGATTACACATTATGCATTGGTTGAAACTGAATTAAAGTCAATGCAGTGATTCCTCAACTCCACCTTTTAATTAATGAATAATAACCTCACAGAGATTCCAATACAAGTCCTTCACAAAGAATAAGTATAAATGGCTGGGTGGGGGATGAACTTTGTTTATAGTACATAAGACTTAAAATTATCCTTTTTCCATAAAACTAAACAATTTATGGTGCATGCGGCTCTACATGCTGTTCTCTAAACCTCTCCAAGTCACATGTAATATAAATATTTTCTTTTTTTAAAAACTTTTTTAATATCACTTTCTGGTATTTTCATGCACTTGTGACATAGCCAGGGCCTCACAGTTGTCCCCTGGGGCATGATGTAAGCGCCTGATCTTGCATATGCACCATACTACATTACTTTAATCTATTAAAGAAAAAAAAAGTTTCCGCGAGATCTTACGAAATGCCGCAAAATCATGCAAGATCTTACATGATTTTGTGCGACGGGGTGGAAGGAAGGGGAGAAGGGGAGTATGTGACATGCACAAGATGAGACACAAACACCACCAGTGGACTGTCAGAGAATAAGAAAGAAAAAGCCAGATTATTTATTTTTCTTGAAAAATGGCAAAGCAGGTTTCAGACCTGCACAGGATGCAGAGTGCTGAGTGCAATCAGTACAAAAAGGAGGCAAGTAAGCACAGATTTTTTTTTCTTTCAATATTTCTTGATTGACAAGTAAAGCCAGGGTCTCCAAGTGGATAACAATTGTTCCCCAGTGTTCCTGAGAGTTGAAGTCAATTCTTCCATCCATAAGACGTCATTGATCTTAGTATACCACCGTTGTAAGGTTGGGGGATTGGGCTGTTTCCTCAATAAGAGAATGCAGGCATGTGCTTCACTGAGAAGCTGTACAGTCAAAGAGGTACAGTCAAAGAGGTCTTTAATTTAGAAACAGGATGGTTTGTTAAATGGAGAAACAGGTGGTTGGAGTGTCAGTCAAGTCCACCATGATGAGTTGTTTAATAACAGTAAGGACACCATCCCAAAAATCTCTCAGCTTTGGACAGGACCAGAAAACATGCAGGATTACTCCTGGGGCCTCTAACATGTAGGATAACCACAACCTGAGGATAGATCTTCTTCAGAACATATAGTACTTTATACCACCTGGAAACTATTTTATAACCCAATTCTTGTACTTTGTTGGCAATAGAGGATTTATGAGCAAAATAGAAAACCCATTCCCTTTGGGCTATCACTACAAAATGTATTAGTTTCACTAAACAGATGGCATTGATGTAGTCAGATTTATCAGGAGACAGAGGTCCACTTTAAAAACAACCTGTATGAAACTACAACACATCTCTGTTGCCAGCCCAGATAATTTTTAATCAAATTAATGTTAAAAAGTTTGTTCATGCAAAACATCTGATAATAAACAAAAGGAACTAGGGATGCACATATACTTTTTGAGTACCAGTGCAGATACTTGGCATTTTCATGAGAATTACGAGGGCTGCCGCGGTTGCAGCTGGGACCTGGCTCTGGCACTCCCCTACTGTCCTGAAATCATTAGTCTGTATTGTTTTAGAAAAACTGTCACATGACAATAAACAAAAATGTATCAGTACTTGTGCTTGTAAGTACTCGGTAAGTATCAGTACTCGTACTCGCAAAACTGGTATCTGTGCATCCCTTTATTTATATTTATAAAAACAAAATTGTACATTAAAACCGAG
Organism: Nanorana parkeri; assembly: GCF_000935625.1. NCBI lineage: Eukaryota > Metazoa > Chordata > Amphibia > Anura > Dicroglossidae > Nanorana > Nanorana parkeri. The sequence goes on from NW_017307223.1 coordinate 411,079, forward strand.
ATGTACAAATCCCAGGAGCTCCGTGTGCTCCTTACAAATGACAGCTGCCTCCTAACTTTTACATTTTTCTCTAGTATAGTCTTGGAGCTCAAAAGTATCGGTACATGTACTCGTACTTGTACCGAGTACTGTACTTAGTATCTGTGCAACCCTAAAAGGAACACATATGTTAAAAAAATCAATGTGTTGAGTAAAGTGGTACAGAGCAGACAAACTGCAGGTAATCTCAATTAAGAAAGTGACTCTGTTTGTTTACACCTAAAGAGGTCATACATAAATGTTTTGTTTTTATTATCACTTACAGATTGTCCAACAATCTCAGGGTGTATGATCTCATAGGTATATCTTCTGTTTTAAAATGATGTCTGCCATTTATCTCTTCTAATAAAGCGGAAATTATTATTCAAACTGAAAACATAATCACCATTCACACCTTTCTGAATCACTGAAAACTATCAGGGTTATTCACAAAAGGGTGAAGAGTTTGGGGAAGGCAGGAGAAGTAAACACTCTAGGCCAAAATAGCTGATTTGGAAAAAATCTCCAATTCAGCTCACTCTCCAGCCCAGCTATGTTGTCCTAGATTGTTCACTTCTCCTGCCTTCTCCAAACTTTTCACCCTTTTGTGAATAACCCTGTATATGATGCTTGTAACTTAAAGTGACAGAGAAGTTAAATATTAAAAATGCACTCTCGTGCATGAAATACAAATTTCATATGAATGTTTTTGAATGATTTCAAATGATGATATAAAAATGTAAAATATATAAAATTAGTGCTTCGTCCCTTTGACTCTTTAGATTCAATGGGGCCCTTTAAAAGTGGGGTCCGATAAAAATGTTCTTCTCAAAAAATAAAATACAGCTCAGTACATTCCCGCCCTTCTCCCTAAACTAGTGATGAGAATTTTTGGATTCCTTACCCTTTCAACCTGTGCAGAATGAATAACTACCACAGAAACAGTGGTTTAAAAAGTATTGATCAGAAATAACAGTTTTTATATACAGCACTGTATTCTACAAATTAAAAAAGAAAATTTAAGAGGGTCTTCAGTAGTTTGCTCATTAAATTAACCAAATGAGCATCATACTTACTGACTAGAATAAACCAGACCTACTGTAAAGTAGGTCTGGTTTATTCTAGCACAAGAAAACCAGTTCAGGAACATATGTGTGAATACTATGGCAGACATGCATTACATTAGCGCGTGCGACTTGTGGCTTGTGTGAGCCAGTGTGCTTCAATTCATGGAGAGATTGCTGAGTGGTCATCAGCTATTCCCTGTCATCAGCTAATCCCTGTTTGTTAGCATCCTGACCTGCTATTTCTGCCTTCCTTTGCCTAAGTGCATACGTTCCTTAGCTTAATTACTAAGTCCAACTACAAGGTGAGAGGCACATGGCGGAGGTTTCCTATCCTGATTATGTGGGAGTTTTTCACATCTAAAGATTGTGCACTTTGAATTACAGTATATGGACATTCTATAGCACCGACTTTTATGATATATCAGTTGTATTACATGGTATTTTTGTTTATTTAATTTATTTTTGTGGTGGCGCTACACCATTTTTGTTAATATAATTAAAATTCAGGCTGTTTAGAGGTTGGATACCTTTGAATAAGACCTTTTAAATGGCATGAGAAAGGAAAACTGATTTCTAATGCTATCTGTGTACCTGTTGCAGATTTTACCTCACTCCCAGCCGGTTGTAGCCATTGTCAGCAGGACAGGAAATGAGGGTAAATCTCTCTAATGGAGACCCAGATAGCAATGAAAACTTACTAAATTATGGGTAGTCCCCCTGTGTATACCTAGTTTTACACCTCTCCCCCTAATTGCATAATTAAACAAGATATAGAAGGTTGTAAGGGTTTCTGGAGTGGTGTACATGACCGTCCAAGAGAGATATTTTAACGGAATATACAAAATGTATTGCTAATACATGCTTGATTAATTGCATACATGATTCAAAACAAATCTGATATTTGTCCTATTGCTAATTTGGCTCTATCCCCATATTCACCCAATCAATTGAATGCATAAGTATATCCCATTGTCCTTAACTCTCAGATCGATATTTGTGGTTCGTGTGATTGCTGCTTTCACTCTGGAGTGCAGAAATTGGCCTGTAGCGTCCCGTGGCAGTCCCCGCTAGACTGACTTAGCCGCAGCTCCCCCCCTAAATACCCCTCGCAGTCAAATCAGGGAGTCGGATAGAACAGTTCCGGTCCCCGAGTGACGGCGCGGACTCCTCTTGACGCATGCGCAGTGTCAAGGCGCATGGGTCCGACGTCACATCTTGCCAATCTAGGACAGACTTGTCCTGCATTTCAAATCCCGGATAATTTCCGGGTATGTGCATGCACTCCCATGTTCTTGATGTATTATGGGAGGGAGTCGGTCCCCCATCCACATCTGGGCCACGATAGGGGACCCTGCCCACCTGTGTCGTTCACTTGCAGTCCCCGCATCTCCAACCCACCCCCCTCCCTCCCGCCCCCCTGTCAGTTGCTTAGTCCCAATCCAATACTTCCATGCGGGTATATATACAAGTGAAGGAATCAGATGTGATGTTGGCGTCGTTTTTTGGAGTCTCGAGGTCCCAGAGTGTGACCACCTCTCCCCCATATCGCAC
>NW_017307223.1:413852-415610 GCF_000935625.1 Nanorana parkeri
GCATTTCTCCGTTTCTGATTGGGGTATATACAGGCTGTGTGTCAGTCTGTCCCTCATTGATTTCGCTCTTCTGAACACTAGCTCTGGGGTGTTCTTTACGTATTTCTTAATTACGTCATCATTCGTAAGGAGATGCCAATGACGGCTCAAGCATTCTCTTATTTTGGCGTGCTGTTTTGAGTACTTCGTAACCATTTTAACTGTATCCTTGTTTTCCTGTTGTTCTTGTACACCTTCTTTCCTATCCATCCCATAGAGTATCTGTTCCCGTTTTTGCTTCTGTACCCGAGTATAGGATTTTTGAAGTGCTTTATGACTGTAACCTCTCTCTAGAAGTCGAATTTGTAATAGTTTCGCTTCCCTTTGGAAGTCGACATCCCTGGTACAATTCCGCTTCAATCTCAAGTACTGCCCATAGGGCAGGTTCTGCTTTAAGAAATGAGGATGTGCACTAGATGCATGTAGGATCGAATTCCCTGCCGTCGCCTTTCTGAAAAGAGTTGTCATTAGGTAGTTATCTTCTTTGATTCCAACTTTAACATCTAGAAAGGTTATTTCTCTTTGGCTATAATTCATGTTAAACTTGAGATTGAAGGCATTGTTTTCCAGGGATGTGACAAATTGCTTCAGGTCTTCCTCAGTGCCCGTCCAAATTATGAAGATGTCATCAATATACCGACGCCATATCAAGATGCTGTCCAGCCATGGTTTAATCTGTTCGTCAGAGAAGAGGGCTCTTTCCCACCCCCCCAGATACAGGTTCGCGTACGATGGAGCACAACAAGTGCCCATCGCCACCCCCTGTATCTGGAGGTAGTGGGTGTCTCTGAATGTAAAGACATTTCTTGTTAGTACGTATTGTAGTAAATTTATTATAAAGTTGTTATATGCCCATTGTACTTGTGGTCTCTCCCCCAGGAATCCGCTGATGATTTCTATTCCTTTGTCATGTGGGATGCTTTTGTATAGAGCTTCTACATCTAATGCTACTAGCCACAAGTTGTCTGGGATCGTCATGTCTTCCACTATTTTGAGGAGTTCCACCGTATCTTTAAGATACGAGGGGAGCGATAGTACATGTGGACGTAAGTAGCCATCTATTACAATACTTGCTGATTCCGACAAGCATCCTATTCCGGAAACAATAGGACGTCCGGGGGGATCTATTGTACTTTTATGGATTTTTGGTAGGGCATAGAAGCAAGGTGTCCTGGGATGTTTCACCTCTAGATATTCTAGGGTTTGTTTATTTATCAGATCAATAAATATAAGATAAAGATAGATATAAGATAAAGATATAAGATAAATAAATCATCCAGGCTAGAAGGCGGTCTAGCTACTAAGATTGTAGACTATCTATATAGAATGAAATAAACTGTATGTCATACAGTAACCGATGATGTTCTTTATGCATAAAAATATATGTACAATATCATGTATACCTGGAGCATAGCTCAATTCTCCTATGGCAAAGAATACACTGAGAGTTGGTGATATATATATCTATAACCGACATGCCCGGTTGAATCAGTGCGATATGGGGGAGAGGTGGTCACACTCTGGGACCTCGAGACTCCAAAAAACGACGCCAACATCACATCTGATTCCTTCACTTGTATATATACCCGCATGGAAGTATTGGATTGGGACTAAGCAACTGACAGGGGGCGGGGAGGGAGGGGGGTGGGTTGGAGATGCGGGGACTGCAAGTGAACGACACAGGTGGGCAGGGTCCCCTATCGTGGTCCAGATGCGGAT
>NW_017307223.1:415718-431099 GCF_000935625.1 Nanorana parkeri
TATATATATATATGGGTGTTTATACCCATACACATAGAGAGCTTCTTTTTGGTTTTCTGTTTGTGTTTGAGTTTTCGTTTGCTACTTTTTCACTTGATATATTTTTGTAGATATTTTTTCTTTTTTTGGCCACAATTAATTTGAAGCAAGCACCCAAATCACACTATTTCTTATATGTTGGGGCCACATTATAAAAACCAATAACCCCTCTTAAATAAAAAGCCCTTGCGCTCTCATCTCAAATCCCACATCTATACACATGTACATACTCAATAGTAATCGGGTCAAACATTTCCCACACCTATCTTTATTGTCAATTAAAATAAGCAGTATATTTTTAAATAAAAAACACTCATATTAGTAACATAGAATGAACGGAAGGATACGCACAAACATTTAGAGTAAAATGCAAAAAGGATGGTTGAATTATATCCAAGACTTAGCATATACCCTATTGAATTCCCTACGATAGAGAGACCCAATAAAAATATAAAAAATATAATGTTTTTGTAGGGTATAATGTTTTGCAAACATTTTACCATAGAACCAATACTCCTGGCGACTGCGATTGGACGACTCGTTACCGCACTTAGGTTCCTCCCCAAAGGACCCCGGGGTCCCAGGTGTGACAAACTAAGTAAGCAGTGGAGGCAACGGGGGGTCTAATCCCCGCCCGCTCCTGACTGGCTTCCTGGGCACTTCTCCCTCATACCGTAGATCAACCCGGCATGGTAAGTAACAGCTCTCAGAGCAACTATATAGTATGTAATTGACCGAAGTGAGGGTCACGTTTAGGAATATTAGTATATATAACAAATAGATCTAAACGTATGCATCAATGAATGTCAGATACGATGTACATATAAATGAAGAAAATTTTTCTTATTAATAGATTCATCCTGAATGGGTCCCCTGATGAAGCCCATGGTGAAAAGCGTCGGGGCCTATTAAGTTAAGCTATGCTTTGACAACTACTATTTGGTTATAATTATGTAACCACATCTGAATACATTGAGCAACATAATGAATTGTCGGACCAGATGAATTTTAGAGCTGTTAATAATTAATGTATCGATGTATCCTCTGCAGGGTTTTGATTTTTAATAAGATTGTTTTGAATCATGTATGCAATTAATCAAGCATGTATTAGCAATAAATTTTGTATATTCCTTTAAAATATCTCTCTTGGACGGTCATTTACACCCCTCCAGAAACCCTTACAACCTTCTATAGCAATGAAAACTTGACAGGAGTTCTAATCCTTCCCCACACTATCCTAAACTAGAAAAAGTGTTTTTGGTTTGACATACTCTTTAATCATTCCTTTCTTGTCACAACACAATAGTTATTACATTTTGTACAATTAAAAAAATGCATGATTACATTAATGTGGATGGATATTACAAAATAAATTTGTAGCTCTTTAATGTCAGCGAGTAACCCTAGTAAGTAGGATTAGTTTGGAATGTGGTAAATTCTGCAACTTTGACCCCACACAGTTTCAAACAATTTATGGTTGCAAATTTCAGGGGTTGAGTGATTTTCAAGAAAAGATTTCTTGTGTTTGCTGTATTGTTAATAAATGTATATGACTATGTAAACTGCAATAGAGGAGCATAAAAAAAATCAAATATGCATGCAAACAGTAGCTAGTCTCAAGACCACCCGCATCTTCAGACATATCTTTAATACAAGTATGTAGGCATACATGTTTCTGCTGCGAAAAATTGATAAGGATTGATTGTATTTTGGTATACAGATATGCTTTGCTTTTGCTCTTTATCCAGGGACCCTCGTTTTTTAAGAAAACATTTATTAGAAGTTGACAATGATAAATTCAGGCAGAATATTTGGTGCAGGTAGGATTCATTTTCAAATAAAAAAGCAGAATATCTTTGTAGAGAGATAAATCTAGTCTTGTGTTGCTCTTACAGGATATCTGGCTGTCAGTGAAGTGTGACTACAGTGATGACACATTTATCTCAATAGCATACCAAAAACAAACCAGACTTCATACAGGTCTTTATTAACCATTATTTAGACAAAATAGACACATGCCTGGGAAATGTATTATAGTCTTCACTAAACATTTATCTCACAATAAAATTGATATTATATGTTGCGTCATACTTTGGTCTTAAATACTTCAAAAACTAGATCCCCCTGCAAAAATGAGGAGGCTCAAACCAGAATGCAAGATGGAGTATCCACACAAGCACCTGTGCACAGACATAAATTGGTTTGTAGCCTTTGCATAGGGTTGCTGCCAGCTGCGTGTACTCAGCACCCATGGGTGTATCTGCATGCATATTCGTTGTTGCCATTGGATCCAAGCAGGCAATTTAAGTAAGGCATCTGCATTGTTTTAGTGCTGACTTGTCTTCAGCAGTACCTGTGATCTGTGACCTGCTATTCCTGATTCTGTACCCGTTACCAAGCAGGCTTTACCTTGACCTACTTATCCGGTTATCTGCCCATTGCTGTTCTTGGATTGTACATTGCCTACATATTCATCTTTTGTATTTGTACTTGATCTGCCTGCACTTTACTGACCTTGGCTTGAACCTCAACTTTGCACGTGTCTGCTGTGTCTGTGCTAAGTCATCTGCCTGCTATCATCCAGGGTGGAGTCTACCTGGTGCTAATGCCAACAGCAGTGTGCTCCTTTAACTCCTAAACAATGTTTAATATAGAAACAGTTGTTATCTATAAAGGACGTCAATAAGAATACTCGATACTTTGGTGACCAATGGACACTCCTAAATACCATGCACACAAAAACTTAGCTGAGGTTGGTTGCAGTGGCCGATACTAATGGCCACATGTCCTTAGAAAGGCAATTAATACTGGCATAATACATGAATCATTCACTTTAGTAGCTTAAGTTCACAAGCAGTGTAAGTACCACAGCTGCTTACAGGTTAATGTCTATTCTACAGTTACAGTATAAAGGAACAAGTATGACAAGACCACTAAACTATTCTGATTAGTCTAACGTTGTTTGTTTTTGGTGTGTGTTTTTGCTTGTCTTTTTGAGCCACAATAGTAATGTAAAATGGGAAATGTACATACCCTTGTGTGTTCTCATTTGCGCCTATTCACAAGTTATTGAAAATGACATTCTGCCTCTGCATGCTCTGTACATACTTGAAACAGAAAATGAAAGGCATAGCCGAAGGAACAGCCGTAGCTCTGGCTGATGCTTCGGCTATTCACTATAACCCGTACAGCTCCCGAAGTTAGCCGAGCGGCTCAGTCGAGCCGAAGGCATATGCTTCGTCTTGACTGAGCCGAGGTGAAAGCCGAAGCAGGCCAGAAAGCCTGCTATTGACAGCTGGGCGGAGCAAGCCGTCATTTCATGGCTGGCTCCGGCCACTTGCAATGACAGTTCAACGTCCCCTGGTTACTTCGGGCCAACTGAACCGAAGGGCCCCGGCGGCCAAAGATAGCCGAAGGATCAGCCGGATCTTAGGCTAATCCTTTGGCTAGCTTTGTGAATAACCCTGTATGTGTTTATTATCCTCTGCGGAATGGATACGTTTTGTAAACGACCAAGCCTGAACCGGAAGCTTTCTAGTGAAAGAGCACAGAGTCGAGGAGGAAGTTTCTACTGCGAGTGGAGGAGCAAACGCTCACCGTGATTGCACTCTGGGATTGTTATGCCTCTTTGAATATGGAGGTCTGGTGAGTGCGGTGGGTTTCACTGTCACTGGGAATTTGTGCACTACAGCTATAAGAAGGACTTATTACCATCTTGGCACTTTGTCACTTTTGCATCAATTAATGGTGGACTTCATAATTGAATTTGCACTTAATCTCTAATGGAGATATTACAATGAGAGACACATTTTATTATTTATGAGTTTTTATTCATTATCTTGGTTATATGTGATTTATTTGATATCTAGCACTTTATTATGCACACACTAGGATTAGTGATTAGCACGGTGTATCTGATTGATCTAATTGCATGAGTAATTGCTAAACAATCATAGTACTGAAAACCGAAAAATGGCCCTGTAATTAAGGGGGTAAAGCATGCTGATACTGAGGTGGTAACAGGTAGGAATGATTCTTACATAGGTCATTTATCAGCACAAAAGTTACAAATAATTGTCCGTGCTCATAATCAGCCCTTGTGTGTGCACTTGGACGAGTTCTCTTAAATAGGATAAAGATTTCACAAATAATGCATTATGTGGTAAAAAAATTTACATGCCCTGATTGCTCTGGATGTAAAGCAGGCTTTTCTCAGTTACAAATGTTCTTTAGAGCATTGTAAGTATATATTTAAACAAAGCAATGAATGTGATATGGTTCAGAGCTAATGAGTGAAAGACAGCATCTGCAGATAGTAAATGCAGGCTTTCCTTTGCTTTTTGCAGTGCTAGTTTCTTGATGTTTTTGGAATAGCAATCTGTTTCATGTGATAATCATTTTAAATTAAAATAAAATGCAAATGTGTGACATACAATTCTATATCACATTTTGACAATACTAACATTCTATTGTTTACGTAACAATCAGATCTGTTAACTTGATCTGAAATCCCACAGAAAGATTAAGAAATGTAAAAAGGGAAAAGTAAATAAACCAAATTTATAACTGAATGGATTAAGCTATAAAAGCTATGGATACAACTAGAAAAGAAAAAAAGTAGAGCATGTGCTTCCAATTCTGTGGAATATTTATATTTTGAGCTTTACACCCCTTTGGCTAGGGGCAGTGTTGTCATTGCTGTTTATTGACAAAGTAGGCCAACTGTGGTCTCCAACTGTAATCGAACTACAAGTCCTAGCATATCTGAAATATGTAATTTAGCCACAGTTGAAGAGCATTAGGCTGTATACAGAATCTTTACTCCAAGTGCTAGTTTAATCTCTTTTGCTTGTTGTCAGTGAAAGGGTTAATGAATGAATGTATTTTTTTCAGCTAGGATACTAGTTTTTCTCAGTACTGTGAGAACTGAGGTAAATAATTAAATTTCTAGAGATGTCTTAGTGTTTAGCCAACATCATCCTGGGATAGATGGAACATTGCAGCTCCAATGAACTGTGTATGAGTAGTCTCCTGGAACACTTTCAAACTGGCGATATACCCACCAAAGAGTGGAATAAATCCAGCACGTCTGTTCCACATATCCTCTGTGTCCAGATTTCAAGACTGTTTCAGCGTACTTGATATAAATCATCTGAGGGTTGTAAGCGTGGAGTCAACTGTGTAAATCATATGAAACCACAAATAAATTGAAAAGTGTTAATTTCTAATTGGAGGCTAAGCAAGATATGCAAATTGATCACAAACAAACGAAGATTACAAAAGAAAAAAGTAATTTATTAGCTTTAGCCATGATGCCTAGTGTGGTTGCAGCAGGCATATTTATGGGTCACTGACCTAACTAATGATACATTCAACCACAAGCAATTTTAAAACAATTAATCCAGATCAAATTTGGTACAACACATAAAGCTGATTACAGAACGCATTTTCAAACCTTTTGCTTCTGAGTTTCAATTTGAAATTTGTGTTGAGCCAAAAGGATTTGATTTAAAATCAAAATGGTTAACAGGCTAAGAAAGCATCCAGTCTCTTGGTTTCTAGGAATATCTAGGAGTTTGAGGTCAATATCATATTTAGGAAATATTTGCTCATAGACAGGGCCAGTGCTAGACTATTTTGCGCCCTAGGCAAGACCAGTTACTTGCACCCCCCCAGCCCCCCTCCCACGGTGCAACCCTCAACCCCCCTCCCCTGTGCAGCCCCATTCTCCTGTCGGCTACCTTCTGCAGGCGACAGGTGGAATGTAACATTAAGAGGAGTTTCCACCCATTTCATAAGTAGCTTAGGGGAGTTATCATTTCCTCAATATCCCAGGCAAATCCCAGAAAAATGTACTCTTTCCCTGGTGTAGGTGGTTGTAGCAAATAAAGCATAGCTGTTAATAAAATGCTTTAGTGCAGGGCTCAAAATTTCCACTTGCCTGCTCGCATTTGGCGAGTAAATATAAAGTGAGGGTGAAAATTTAGATCTCCAAGTACCGGTCTGCAGGCCAACTCCGGCCCGCGAGCCGGTACTATGTTGCCAGCAGCCAGCTGACATGTCAGGCACACGGTCGCAGACCGAGTACCTGACTTGCGGGAGCAGCTCCATGGTCTGCTTCTGTGTCAGAAGCAGACCGCAGAGCAGCTCCTGTCAGCTCCGGCTTCCTTCGGCCAGAGCTCTGACAGTTCTGAGCTCCGGCGAATCAAAGGATGGATCAATCCCTGGTTATCTGGGGAGGGTGACTAGTGAGGTCTGCTGCAGACCTCACTAATCACCCCAGATAACCAAGGATCGATCCTGCTCACAGCCTCCTCCCTGCAAAGACATGAACAGGTGAGGGGGCTGGAGGGGTTGAGTGTATTATTATTTTGTGTGTGTGGGGGGTTAATAAGGGGGGGACCATATTATTTTATGTGGGGGGTTAATAAGGGGGAGTATATTATTTTATGTGTGTGGGGGGGTTAATAAGGGGGGAGTATATTATTTTATGTGTGTGGGGGGGCTTATAACGGGGGGAGTGTATTATTTTTTGTGTGCGGGGGGAATTTTATTGTTATATTTGTGCGGGGGGGTTGTAACGTTGAGAAGTGTATTATTGTGTTTTAAGCTGACCATACACCTTACAACCATCGCATGACTTTCGTTATGCGATGGTTGTAAGGTCATTAAAATCTCGTACGATCTGCCCATCTTGGACAGGTAGATCATACTGAGGGGAGGGCTTCCGATGATTGCAGAGCTGAGCGGGCAGTGTGCGCTTGCGCTCACCGGCCCGTGCGGCCTTCGTCTTCCGACCAAGCCACTAGCCCGCCAAAAATCGTACGATTTTCGTCAGGTTTTCCAGCGTGCTTGGAAGACGAAAGTCGTACATACCGTACGATCGCGGGATCACCTGCGATTATGGTACGATAATCGGCAGGTTTATTGACACCTTTAGTGTATGTGTATATTAGGCCCCATTCACACCTAAAGTATATTTCAGGTGTGATTAGAGATTCCTGTGTCAGGAACTTGCGTTTTCCTGCAGCAGGAATCCCTAATCTGCCGTTTACAAGCGGCAAATATCATGAGATAAGAATTATCATAAGATTATTTAAGAGGGTGGGTTTAGGGGCGGAGTTAAGGCCGGGGCAGGGTAAGGGTTAGGTGGGGCAACTGGTGGCTAGTAACTCTTAAGGCCTGGCTAGTAGCTCAAGACTTGAAATTTTGAGCCCTGCTTTAGCGTATAGGTACTACATGGGCTGCAATGACAAATTTGGCAGACAATTGCTAAGTTTGAAAAACAGTAGCAGATAATGGTGCCTTGTATAAAATAGTATAGTATGCATTTAGGTATTTGGAGGTATTTGGTTGCATTTCAAATATAATTTTTTTGTTTACATGCCCTGGCAAACTCCGGGCATAATTATTCTTAACTCCTGTAATGGTGTACCACCCACACACTGCAAGGGTTAAGTGCTTTTTTTGTCTAGGAATGAAAATAAAAAAAGTTATACTCACCTGACCCTGGGAGCAGGCTGGCTGTTAGACTGGCCCCTGAAGCTTTCTCACCCTCTGTTCCGGCAGTCCAAGGTCCTGAGTCATGTCCAACTCAGTGTATAGAACATGAGGACAACGATGGAAATTCCATCGCTGGAGTGGAGGAGGAGACAGGCAGCAAGGACCGGAGCAGCAACAAGCCACCTGCGATGAGGTGAGTAAAACTTTTTTATTTTCGTCCCTAGATAAAAACCAGCACTTAACCCATTGCAATGCAGGGGTAGCCCAGAGTTCTTCATTAACCTCCCTGGCGGTATTCCCGAGTGTGACTTGGGGTTAATTTTCAGTACCAAGAGCGGTAACCCCGAGCCACACTCGGGATTGTGCCAAAGTGTGACTTACCTTGTCCCTGCGAGCCCGTGGTGTCCTCTGCTGTGTTCGCCCGGCCGATGCCGGCATTCTGCTTTCAGTTTCGTTTTCGGGCGTCACAGCGGAGGGCGGAGCCGGCGGGAAATTTAAAAGTGAAAACATGACATTTACACAGAATACACACAATACAATGTAATCTGCTATAATTACATATATTTATCAAACTATTTCCCTTCATTTTGTCCTTAGAGCTTTGTCTGGTGCCCTGCCTGCACTTTTACTGTACTCTATTGACTGTGGTACGGATCAGGCAGCGCCCCCAGAATTCCCATTTACTGGACCATTTTTGTAATTATTATATTATAATTTTTTATAACTATTTATTATATTATAATTTCTTATAATTATTTATAATTATTTATTATATTATAATTTATGATTTTGTGTTTTAAACTTTATCATACCCGGGATATCTACTGGACTCTTGTTTGGACAGATTTAGTGAGTTTTAGTGAGTTATTCATAAGATTTACTAAGAATGACAGGCCTAACCACTGAACAATCACTTTCTCAAACAATCATCCCCGCACAGCTACCTCCTCATGTATCACTTGCCCCTCCCTTTTAGATTGTAAGCCACCACTTCTTGTAAGCCAGGGCCTTCCTTACCAGCTTGTCTTGAATTGTATTTTTATTATAATGTCTTGTCTTCCATATATTGTAAAGCGCTGCGCAAACTGTTGGGGCTATATAAATCCTGTATAATAATAATTAAATGCTAGAAACGAATAAACTTATGCTGGCCATAGACGGCACGAATTTCATCCAAATCGGCCAAAATGTTAGATGTGGGTGGCTCTGCAAGCACTTCCTGGCTTAACAAAAGTTGATTTGAAAATTAACATTGCTGGGGAGAATATTATTAGCTAAACAATGGCTGCATCCTATCAGATGCAGTCACCGTTCAGGCTGCCTGAATACAACAGTGGGAGATTCCTCCATGCACGGTGTTTAGCGTGGATGGGGGAATTTATTGTTTTTCTCTATTTCCCCTGCGAGCTGAACAAGAGAAAATCTAGCTGTACATGCTAGTTTTAAAATCATGTTTATCCATAGAAATGGATCTCTTAGCAATGTCATAATCATCTTCCAGTTATTGTTGATTTTCCTGTATCAAGCCCATTTCCAACTTCTGATGAGGTTGAGCATGGTTGAACTGTGCCAAAATACCTACGTTACCTATTAGTTTCTCATTTTTTTTCTGGGATGGCTATCGGGGAATTAATATTACTTGAAGTAGTTCACCTTAATAGCAAGAATTTAATTTTTTTAAATAGTGACTGCATTAAAAGTCCAAAAGTGGTAAGGGTTGAGCCAGTAAAATAAAATTTAAAATTATTAATGTTCTGTGGATTGGCAAGTGCATGTTTTTATAGCAATATGAATTCTCCCTAAAATAAACAACATACGCTCCAGCAGTTCCATGTAGGCATTCCAACATTCAGTTCCTTTATCATGTGAGGTCCTAAAAGACCAGCAGATGAAACGCCATCTATAATACTACATAATTACAAACATAAACATGGCTCATAAAAACCCACTAGATTACATCCCAACTCTATCGTGGAAACAGAAATGTCATTGTAAAACCACATTGTTTTTTTAAAAGAAGACAAAAGTGGTGCCCTACTTTTTAAGTTGTTTGTTGATGCTGGTAACCTATATTAGTACAATATTATTCACTGCATCTAGTGCAGGGAGTTCTCATCTGAACACAAGTTTAATTAACACTGATTTTAAATACCACTGTTTACAGTGAACCTGTGGCCAGGCTATTGATATTCAAATATTTCCACATTCTTAACAAGCAGCAAATTCATTTTAAAACAGGCCCTCACTGACCTTTCTAGTTGCAGGCCATGTGGAGAAATGAATTCTCCATATCCACAGCAGAAACACTGAAGTCATCCACGTTGTTCTTAGGGAGCTCAGCTCCCCCTCCCTGCAGTAATTTGATAAACACACAATCTATAATGTAAACACAGATTAGTTTGCTCCTTGGTGCCTGCAACTACGGAGGTCAGGGAGGGCTTGTTTTCAAGCTCATTTACTGCTTTACATATAGTGTATATATAAGCAAATATGGCAGCTGCTCTGATATGTTTTAAACTAGCAGAAGGGCAGAGTACACGTGGGCAGAGCAATATACAAAACAGTACACAGTGGGCCTCCAGCACACTTTCTAGCTAGTCAACAAAAAGAACTAACAAATAATTTCAAGTACTCAAACAGGTTTTGTTTTCAAATACATGTGGAATCCACACTGCCACATTAAGGCACCACTAAAAAGTGGTCCCTAATTTTAAACTATCTAAGTTTACCTCTGTTTTTAACTCTATTTTGTACTCTTTTGTATATTGCCCTGCCCATGTGCATCTTTTCATTTTGCTAGTTTTAAACAAATTAGAGTGGCTGCCATACTTGCTTTTTTTGGTTTGGTGCAGATAAGCACTGCAAATCTTCTTCTGCCTTAGCAAAGGTGATGTCTGGACTTCTGGAGTGTTGCTGTACCCCGGGGAAAAGAAAAACTCTTGAAGTGGAGCTGCCCGCACACTGCAAGGGTCAGCTGCTCATTTAGATCTAGGGTACCTGGGTAAAGCAATTTTACTTCTCTGATGCCTGGGCCCCCAGCGGTCAGCGCTCTCCTCATCTTCCTTATGCTCCGGCTAGTAGACTGTCCCCACATATAATGCAGGTCTATTGGCTGCCTCCAGGTGAGCCTGCTCTCTCTCTGGGCATTGCTACATATACAAACACAGTAAAAGTAGATAGCTGAGACTGGGAAAGCCATTTTTGGCAGTGGAAGGTTATCACAAGTAGGCTAGGATAGACTGGAGACTAATGAGAGACAGCAAGGCTTTTACTATAAATGTCAAATACTAGGGATGCACCGATACCGATACAAGCATCGGTATCGGCGGAGATACCGAGTATTTGCATGAGTACTCGTACTCGTGCAAATACTCCGATACATAAAATGAGTACCTGTGCCTCGTCCGCCATCTTCAGGGACCCGAAACCGCCGCACACAGGATCTCCATCGCGTCTTCAATGAAGCAAGATGGCCGCGAACTCCTCCAGAATGGAGCAGATGACTCGGTATCACAGCCTAATCATCTGCTCCATTCTGACCTCTTCTCCCGCTGATTGGCCGATTAGATGATTGACAGGCTTCCTCACCAAGATGAGCACATGTCACAAACTCCAGACCTGAACATTGTATAGTGTGGCACAGGTATATCCAATTCTGCATACCTGGCTTTATATTATAAAAAAAATTAATAATAATATAAAGCCAGTTATACAGAATTGGCTATATCTGTGCCACACTATACAGTGTTCTTGAGTCTGGACATGTGCTCATCTATTTTCCCCACTAGGGGGATACAAGCCTTAGTTAGCAATAGCATGATCTAAATATTTATTTCATTATTCAATGTCTTTTTTTATGTTATACATTTCAGAATATAAAAAAAAAAAACCATTGAATAATGAAATGAAATGAATATTTAGATCATGCCATTGCTAACTAAGGCTTGTATCCCCCTAGTGGGGAAAATAGTTGAGCACATGTCCAGATTCCAGAACAGTGTAAAGTTCTTATAATATAAAGCCAGGTATGCAGAATTGGATATAGCTGTGCCACACTACACAATGTTCTGGTCTGGAGTGTCTACATGTGCTCATCTATTTTCCCCACTATGGGGATACAAGCCTTCGTTAGCAATGGCATGATAAATATTCATTTCATGTTCATGTTCTTCATAATATTAAGAAACTGACCTAAAATCATGATTTTGTATTGCTTCAGAAAAAAATGTGACCTGTCCCTTTAAGAAAAAGTATCGGTAATTGGTATCGGTGAGTACTTGAAAAAAAGTATCAGTACTCGTACTCGGTCTTAAAAAAGTGGTATTGGTGCATCCCTATCAAATACTGTGCACATGTGAATTATTATTTTGTATATGATAAAAGCAGTGAGAAAACTAGTTTCATGTATACACCAAGCTAAAAACATTTTTCAAGGTAGGAGTGGTACAGAAAAATCTTTTTTTTCATTGTCTGTTGTAAAGAATTGTCTAATATAAAGTCAAACCATTGGCATCTAATGCCTCGGAAGTTCCCCTTGCATCAGTCTCATAATTTAAATGTCATCCTCACTGACATACTGTTGGTGAAAGCCGGACAACATTTGAGCCAGCAGACACTCTATAATGCCACATTAGCAGGTGTATGAGACACACTGAATCATGTCAGGCCTTTTGTATTAGTCATAGAATTTTTAGTAAGTGTCTGCATGGAGCAAGGTGCAAAAATAAAGCTGTGAACTAACAAATCCCATCATGATGTGAGGCTGTAATGAATTCCATGCTCTGGGAATAACTTCTGTCATCATTTCATTGCTAGTGCTATGAATCTTTCCATACCTAAAGAAGTAACTTAAAGTAGACTCACATGTGGTCCTTTGTCTTTTTTACTGCATGTTTAATGGGAAAAAAAGCACTAAACCACAATATACAAGCGCTTTACAATTTAAGGAAGACATTACAATCACAATACACTTCAAGACAAGATGGTAAGGAGGCCACTGCCCATGAGGGCTTACAATCTAAAAGGGAGGGGGAAGTGATACATGAGGAGGTAGCTGTGTGGGGATGAATTGTTTGAGAAAGTGATGGTTGAGCAGTTAGGTTGAGGCGGGATAGGCTTCCCTGCAGTCAAGGTGGGAGACAGATGGACAGGTTAGGGTAAAGAGTTCCAGAGGATGGGAGAGACCCTAGTGAAGTCCTGGAGGCGAGCATGGGAGGAGTTGACAAGGGAGCTAGAAAGCAGGAGGTCTTGGGAGGAGCAGAGGGGGCGGTTAGGGTGATACAACTTTGAAACAAGGTTTGAGATGTAGCTGGGGCAGAGTTGTGGATGGCTTTGTAAGTGATTGTTAATATTTGAATTTTATCCTTTGGGCGAGTGGAAGCCAGTGTAGGGATTGACAGAGGGGGGTTGCAGACGCTGAACAGTTGGTTAGGTGAATGAGTCTGGCAGCTGCATTCATGTTAGACTGAAGGGGGGATAGCCTGTGTAGTGGAAGGCCAATGAGGAGTTAGTTGCAATAGTCAAGACGAGATATAACAAGTGAGTGGATGAGTAATATTGCGGTGTCTTTGGTGAGGAAGGGGCGTATTTGGAGATGTTACGAAGGTGAAGGCAGCAGGATCTGGATAGTGATTGGATGTGGGGGAAGAAAGGTGAGGTTCAAGTCAATAATGACACCTAGGACCTTGGCATCTCAAGGGAAAAGTTGGGGAAGGTGCACAGCAGGAGGAAATATCAAGAGCTCAATTTTTGAAAGGTTGAGTTTTAAGAAGTGTTGTGACATCCAGACGGATATGTCAGTTAGTAGATTAGTGACACGCAAGGACACTGAGGGGGTGAGATGTGGAGTAGAACGATATATTTGAGTGTCATTGGCATAGAGATGGTATTGGAAGCCATGTGAGGTTATTAGTTGACCAAGGGAGGAGGTGTAGATAGAGAAGAGAAGGGGTCCAAGGACCGAGCCTTGGGGGACCCCTACAGAAAGAGGAAGAGGAGGGGAGGAGTTAGAGTTGTAGGTGAAAAGAGAGAGAGAGAGAGAGAGAGAGAAAGAAAGAGAGCATAAAAAAGCCATTGCGGTGATTTTTCTAAAGGAATAGAGAGTATTCACTTTTATTTTTCTTGCATATGCTTTACTGACTAAGGTAAATAGACATGAACATTGTCTGCCCCTTAATAAATTAACCCCACTGAGTTTTGAAACCAGAGTGATGTCTGATACAGTAACTCTTAAGTAACAATATGCAAATGAAATTGCTTAAACTGTTATTTGCAGCAGATTAGACTAATTTGCAGAAGTATATGTATATTTGTATGCCCCATAAAAAAATGTATATCATTTTCCTTTAATGCTTGCACTTTTTCTGATCCCCATTATGCCTTTGATTTGTTCCAAATCTCTTTTGGATCTTTCTGCCCTATACAGCTGTGTTGCCAATCAGCAAGGGGTGATTGGCAACACAAAGGCCACTTGTGTTTAGGCGTAAAAAAATCCCCAATATATGCCAGGTTACTGAGTACATGTTGCCAACTTTAATGTAAACCCCATTCAAGTTAAAGGGAGGTGATTCTTGAAAATCTATTTTCTCCAATTTACAGGGCTAATAGGCAAAAGATTGTCAAACACAGGGCATGGGGAGCTGGGCACTGCAATGGGGGACATGTACCAATAACAAAATGTGAAAAAAATACCATTCAGCAGGGAGATGTCCCTCCTTTTTATGGAACCTTGGGCAAGACAATGTGAAAAACACTCATGGGAAAAGACCATATCTAAGCAACCTGATGTTCCTGTGACTACAGTTGAAAACATTATCAAGTTTAAGGTCCATGGGAGTGTAGCCAACCTTACTGGGCATGACTGTAAGAGGAAAAAAGCCCCATATTAAATAGAAGGATAGGGCAAATGGTAGACAGAGAATAAAATAATACTCTGAAGAGATACAAGCTAAACTCCAAGGTCAAGGTACAGCAGTGTCTGATTACACCATCCATCGCTTTTGAGCAGCAGTGGGCTCAAATTAGGAAGAACCAGGAAGACTCCACTGTTGAAAGAAAAAGATAAAAAATATAGAGAAGACAATACAATTACAATACAATTCAAAACAAGATAGTTAGGGTGGTCCTGCCCCTGAGAATTTACAATCTAAAATGGACACAAGTTATACAAAAGGAGTAGATGTGTCTGGTTAAGTTGTTTCAGAAAGTAATAGTTCAGCAGTTAGGAAGAGGTGGAATAGGCTTCCCTGAAGAGATGAGTTTTCTCTTCTAGAAAAATGGTCTTGGAGATTCAGCACTTCACTAATCACATAAAGTAGCATATTTTCACTGTCAGTCTGTCAGTAGCTGGATTACTGTTACAGTGCACAATAAAATCCACTCTGTGTGCAGGAACTGTGAATCATCTTTCTGCAATGTCCAAACAAAGCACATAGTGATACTTATGGCTCCTGACCCTACACAGCTTTCTGCATTGAAATGCTTTAAAAATTAGACACATGCGTTTCGTCTAATCCCAAATTGAAATTTGGATGAATTTTTGGAAATGCGAACATTCAGATGCATCCGAATTTCTGAATATAAAAAAAAATTATGAATCCGAACGTATCCACATTTTCTGATAACGAAAATTTCAGATGCATCCAAATTTTTTTCCGAATGTCATGCTAAATGAATTTATGTTGTTGAACGCTAAAAGACCCTTTGGGTCTGGTAGCGATTTTAGGGGGGACCCAAACGTCCAAAAAAAAAGAAAACAAATGCATGGGGCACCCTAAAATCCCTTAACCAGACCCTTGATTCGAGCGGCAGCCTGGCAGAGCAGGAAAGGGGGGGGGGGGG
>NW_017307223.1:431127-533914 GCF_000935625.1 Nanorana parkeri
GTGCCCCCCCCCTCTTGCAATATACAAGGCAACATGCCCTCAACATGGGGAGGGTGCTTTGCCAGGAGGGGACCCCCTGGAAAAGCACCTTTTTCCCCATGTCAATCAGGACAAGGGCCTCTTCCCCACAACCCTGGCCCAGTGGTTGTGGGGGTCTGTGGGGTACCAGACCTAAAGGTTTTGGTATAAATTGGGGGCGGACAACACTTTTGTTTTATTGTTTCTGTGGAGTGTCAAAAGTCCAAAAAAAAAGCCAGAAAAACTAAGCATATCTTTAGGCATGTCAATGAAATCTACCAAAAGTTAACCGGTCTTATTATAACTGTGCAGGTTTTCTCATAAAATATTTATATTGGAGGCAGCCCCCTTACACGTTGCAGACTAAAATCAATGTAAAATTTTAACATTAGTGGGCATGTGTTGCAAGTAGAAACATAGAGGGACTGGAAGTTTCACACCCCAATATGTAGTACAACAAAAAAGAAATAAATATTTTCACAATGGGATGTGCAAATGCCCATAGGAAAAGGGGCTTTAACCTCTTGCCGTCCGCCCGTAGTAAAAAAAATGGACGACACTGCTGCATTGGCGGGTTGCCGTCTCCAGACGGCAATTTTTTTCTGCTCGCGCGCGCAGATATATAGTTAATATATAGATAATGATAAAGGATCAAATTGGTGATATAAAGTAACAAGTGAGAATTATTTACTAAAACAATCCAAAAGCTCAGTGATAAAAAAAGTGAATCAAATCTAAATAAATCAGTCCACGTGAAAAAAGAAGCAATTAAAAAGGAACAGAAGTGGGGGGGCGTGGCCAGCAGCCGAGGCGGATGGTCGCAGGATAGCAGAGCTCCGGCACAGAGTAATCCCTAAGGCTGGATTTCAAGCACAGAGGACTCCCACTCTGCTACCCCTGACTGATCCTGACCCCAGTATTGCTCCACAATGGCGGGGAATATTAATGCATTGGGTGACAGAGTCAGCCACATTGAGTATAAGATGGGGGAATATGCTGAAGTCCATAATGACCTCGTGGATGCCCACAAAGATAATGATTCCGCTATGAGAGCGCTCTCTGTGAAACTAGCGAACCTAGAAGACAGGGCAAGGTGCAATAATGTTAAATTACGGGGGGTCCCGGAGAACATACCCCCTCCAGAATTGCGGGCCTATGTGCAAACCCTGCTCAAGTCCTTGCTACCACCCTTGCAGGAATTTGAATATATAGTAGATAGAGCCCACCGGCTCCCAAAACCTACCTTCCTGCCGGACCATTTACCAAGGGACGTTATTGCTCGGGTTCATTACTACCACGTTAAAGAGCAACTACTTAATCTTGCCTGTACAACATCGCCACTACCTGACCCGTACTCGCAACTCTCGGTGTATGGGGACCTTTCGCAAGCCACGATCTTGGCGTGAAAAAAGCTCCTACCTTTTACCAAATCCCTTCGGAATAACAGGGTGAATTATCGCTGGGGATTCCCCACCAAGCTTATTATTACACACGAAGGGAAATCTCATGTGATCTCAGAAGGAGGCAATATCATTAGATCAGTGAAGTAGTAAGTGGTGAAAGCAGTGAGAGGCAGGGCAGTCAATATAGACTGGGAGTGATATAAGCAGTAGAGATTTAAATTGTGACAGCTCATAGAGTTCCATTACCTTCAGCTACGGGCAAAACATGTTGGGATATACAAGAGCATATATACAACTCTGAACAACAACTATGGGGTCTATTCACAAAGCTGCCAAAGGATCTGGCCGTAGATTCAGACTCGTATGGTATCGTTACCATGTGGTGAATGTACCAGCATATGTCTTTCATACAAATTTTATAAATGTCAAAATGATGTACTAAATAAATGTATTTTCTAAATTTTTATTGCTGAGGTCTGGAAACGTTTCTTTAAAGCCCCTTTTCCTATGGGCATTTGCACATCCCATTGTGAAAATATTTCTTTCTTTTTTGTTGTAAAATCAATGTAATACTAATGAGATTTCACTGCCAGTGTAGCCCTAGCCTAAATTAACTTTAGCTTGAGTTTTTCCTAAATCAGAGGTCACTTGAAATCTGACATGCGCTTGCAGAGCGCTGTTGTTAATAGAAATTGAAAAACAACTGTTTTATGACCATATCAGGCATTGGGAGGCAGTGGAATTGATTTACTAAATGTGTACATTTTTCACTTAGCCCATTGAACCTGCGTTCCCTTCAATCACTCAATCATATTCATATTTCTCTGTATGTGATGTGGTATTTAAAGTGGGATTCATTTGGCCATAGTTAAAGATGTAGTTGACAGGACAGTAACAATCTTCAGGTAACATCTGACCCCTGACACTTTAGCTAGGATCTTCAGTTGTCCCTTTGCTGACTGGACCTGTGACCTGTAGATGCATTTTGTTTGATCTGGCTTATGTACCTGATCTGCTCTTGGATTACCCCTTTAATTGTCACCTGAACCTCTGATCCCCTGTTACTGACCTTAGCCTGTTAGCCTGACTTGCTCGTGTCTGCTGTTCTGTACTGCACTTTTCACAAGTTACCAACCTGAGCTATCCCTAGACATTGGTGATCAGTGTCTATGCCCCCTTACATTGGTGGTCAGTATCTGTGCCCCCGTTACATTGGTGGTCGCTGTCCGTGCCCTCCTTATATTAGCGTTTAGTGTGTGTGTGTACCCCCCTTACATTGGCAGGCAGTGTCTGAGCCCTGTGTGAAATATTTTAAATACTTTATATGTTTATCAGTTTATTTTTCTGGAAAAGGCAAAGTGTTAAAACCTATGAGCATGAGGAATTTCCATCTGGGGATTTGTAATGCTGAACACCACTAGATTAATAATTAAAAGCACCCAAAACTAATTAAAAGAGAACAGAAGTATTTGAATGACCTGTCACTTTTTATTATAATGTGTGATTCACTATAGTGGAGGAAAGACAATGAGACTACAATTTGTAACTAAACATTTTTATTACAATGTTTCCATAAAATAAAAAGTAACTAACCTGATTAGTTGCTGTTGGGAATATCTCAGCTTTTGCGCTCATGTTCTTTTATGTTTTGATGAAGCCCCCATGCACAAAAGCTAGGGTGGCCATGTTTTTAGAAATACTGCAGTTATGTAAAAAGTGAAATCAAAATTGTTATTGTTTATAATCTCTGAGGATAACATGTTAAACAGCCCTAATTGATAACTAATTCAGTTTAACCATAGAATGTAATTTGAGAAATAACAATGGTAAGCACACCCAAAATATCTTCTGCCTCACGGAGTGCGGCTTTTTTAAAATATCTTGACTGACACCAGGTAGAAATTGTAAGCTATTAGTGAAATATGTGGGAATTTCATGGAAGAGTAAATTGCAGGCTTTTGCCCTGTAATGCAGTGAAACAAGGGCAGCATTGGGTTTCACAGATAGCACCACAGACAGCTATTAATGCCTAATCCAGTGTCACATTTCTGCCCAGTGCTGGCTAACTACCAACCTAATTTGCTATCTCCTCTCGCTGTGTTTCTCTGTTGTTCAAAGCCAAGAAGAGGCTTATTTTAATAGTAGGTCAAGCTTCAGCCAAATGTGTTGAATTGAAGGCCACCATGGAAGAATGGCAGGATATTGTCTTTCCAACAGCAAGTGAAGTGCAGGCAGCTTAGGGCAGTATCTGTTTCACTGTAATGCCGTTTTATGTTACAGCTCTTTTCAAACATCTAATTGCCTTGTACTGCTGACATTTACAGATATAACCTGTTTCAAGTGAAAACACAACCTCTGAGGTAATCACTGGCTTTATAGGTAGTATTGTTGACAAATATAATATATAACATCAACTAAACATTTCTAAACTGTGCTCCTTTAACATATATGATTCTTTCTGAAACTGTATTTATATGGTATTAAGATACAAATGGACCTACTTAGCTGTATGATTTTTTAAAATAAAAATACATTTTATTGTTTATATTTTATGTAAAATTAAAAAATAACATTTTAAATTCCAATGATGTGTTAAAGATAAATATAAAAGACATAAATGCAGCTCTCTGTTCCTTAATAGACCATTAAATGTATTTTCAAATGCAAGCAATTTTTGGTACCCAAATTTTTTTTTTTTTAAAATTCTTTATTGACTGAGAAAAAAGTCATATACAAAAAAAAAACATTGTATGTGGTTACAGAGTATGGGCACAGATTCCACAGAACTCGATCATCGATACGTCGCTCCCACCGCTCGGATCATTTTCAAGAGTGGTTTCAGGATCCGTCTCATCCACAGTGTGTGGCGAGAGAGGTCCGGCATCACCTGGATCTGCGCACCATCGAACTCGACTGGGCCTTTGTTCCATGCTGCCCGTAGTATGGATTCCTTGACTGTAAAGAAATGACCAGATCCCGCTTTGTCGGGAGCTGCTGGAGGTAGTGTCTCCAGTCGGCGGGCTCGCCCATAGCTGAGGGCGCTGTAGGCCCGGAGGCCTCCGGGCCCAGGGAGCACTCATCATCAGGGAAGCGGGGCGTGAGGATGGGGGACGAGGGACACCCCGGCCGGGATGCCGTCTCCCCCGCGGCCAGTGTCTGTGGTACCTGACCTGTACGCCTCCCTGGGGTGTTGCAGGAAGAGGCCGCGCGTGGCTGCGCCATGTTGTCCGGTGCGGGCGCCTCTCCCGATGACCGCGTCTTATAGAAGAACCGTTGAATATCGGAGCCCGGGGTCACCGCTGAAGCATCGGGTGTCCGTTTAGCTTGCGACATGCAGAGAGGGTGAGAGAATACAGTCCACAGAGTCCATTAACTGGTCAGGGGGAACAGAGCTCCGGCAACGTGCGTCTTCACTCGGCCATGTCTTAGCCACGCCCCTGGTACCCAAATTTAACCTGGTATTAGAATTTTGCAGTCCCTGTACAGCAGGGTTAGAGTGTGACAGGAAGAAGCAATACAAGAGGCCACTCACTTCATGGGCTCACAAGAAGTAAGCTGATAGGTGAGGAAGGCAAAGTGAAAGAGAGATAAGCTCATAATTGTGCTGCTACTCCTCTCACTGTCCAGTCACAGGCTTAGGCCTGGGCTCAAAAGACGTGGGTTGAATGATGCTGACCTTCAGGCCTGGTTCACATCATAGTGGTCCAGGATCGTGCGTCCTAGAACCACACGTTCGCACGCGGTTGCCATGTGGCCCTGTTGATTTCAAAGGGGTCATATCTGTGCGGCAACAAGTTTTTTTTTGTGGCCGCAATTGTGCGCGATTGCTAGCCGTAATTGGGGTGCCATTAGAAATTACATGTCGGTGGCAGGGAAAGTATTAAAGCTGAACTCAAGGCAAACAGCTAAATACACAGCTGAAATAAATATAAGGGAGTTGTTTACCTGCCAAAAGACTTGCCCCTTGTGCTGCTTCTCCCTCAACCAGTCTGAGCTCTGTTGAACAGAAACTGCATGTAGCTCATAGCATGTCAAATTCAGGTACTTTTACTGCTTTGATGTACAAAAATACATTTAGTAATGTATTAATAAATACAGCGCCACATTCACTTTTGTCTTTTAAAACTGCCTAGAGTTCAGTTTAAAAAAAAACTCCCAACCTCACTGTAGTGTTTTTTCCCCAATGTATTAATTATTCATGAATTCTAAATGTACATTTTTCTACTTTTATATATGCTTTAATAAACTCATATTGCATTATGGAACTGAATATTTACAGCTACTCAATAAAATATATCTCCTGGCAGCTGTTGACTGTCGCTATCATATTTGCATTGTTAATTTGTGTTCATAAACCTAGATAAGACTCAGATGATGGATATGTCTGTTATGAAAATGTGCCACACACCAAGTACTTTATTACATACAACAATAAGTAGTTTAATACACAAAGGACATATTTAAGATGTTAGCAAAATTGTTTTGTTAAGCCATGAGTACAGCATGTGATTGAATAAGACAGGTGGAAGTGAGTTCAGTGCTTTATCACCTCTTATATCAAGAGTATTAAACATTATCTTTGATGTCATACTGTAAGAATATCTGCTTGTCCTTCACAATTGCCTGCTAGAATTTAGCCTGACGTGGTGCATGGTATCCAGACGCCTCCACAAAGCGTGATGAAGGTCTGAGACAATGTGCACATCACTATTTTTACTCCTTTAGTAACTGTGAAAATCATGAGTAACATAAATCATTCTATGTGAATAACTAAAGCCATAGTCTAAAAATGCAATTACTAGGAAAACGCTGCATACTTTAATACTACTAACCAAAAAAGGTCCATATTTATTACATGTATTGGTTATTCTAACAGAAAGCTCTCCATACTTGGATTCCAAAAACTTGTCCTGTGAGTTTGGGGTGTCCCTGCCTAACTTAGTTTATTCTAGCACCTCATGTTGCATCCTCTATATTAAAAAAAATAAAATAAAAATCCATTAAAGAAAGTGGGGATGCCTCATAATACCCACAGTAGGTGTGCAAACAAACCAAGGAACTCAAACCCGGATTTTTCACCAGCAAAGTTTCCAGAGATAAAACAAATGTTTTAACTCTACAGCATCCATCAAGTATTGAAATATCAGTTATGGGTAGATTGAACCCTTCACAATTGCTTCATCTTTTGTCATCTATCAAACAATCTATTAGTAGACTAATAGGGTTATTTACAAAAGGGTGAAGGGTTTGGAGAAGTGAACAATCTAGGCCAAAATAGCTAGAAAATATTTACAATGACCAGTTTCTGAATGGAGAGGAGCCTCTGTACAGAGTGCTTCTCCCCATTGAGAAACTCATGAATGAACAGGAAGTGATGTAAATCACATCCTGTTCATTCATAACTGGGGACACATAGTACTATGAGTCCCCAGTTATTTACAAACACTGGAGTGATCAGCTGATCGCTCCAGTGTTTGTCCTGCACAGAGGATTGGTATATATCACTCATATGTACCGATCATCTGCCGCTCAGCCACGTACAGAGGGGGCTGCAACTTCTCCTCTGGATCCCCCATCTGCTCTCCCAGGCAGAGGCAGCGGGAGATGCGAGGAAAGGTGAAGCTGCAGTCGGCGGCGGGGGATGGAGCCGCTGTAACCACGGAGCCAGCAGCATGTGCGGTGAGGAGAGAGAGAGAGCCGCCGGCTGTCAGATCCAGGCCGAGCGGCTCTCTCTCTCCTCACCGCTTGGCGTGCTGCTGTGATAGCGGCTCCGTCCCCCGCATCTAGGCCAAAATAGCTGATTTGGAAACATTTTCCAATTCAGCTCACTTTCCAGTTCACCTATGCTGTCATAGATCAGGGGCGCCCACAATTTTTCGTCTGGAGATCTACTTTTCAAATGACGAGCTCAATGAGATCTACCAATGAAAAAACACCTGCGTTCAGGGGCGGGAGGGGCATTGAAGTCAATGGCACTGCACCCAGGCCCCTCGCCCACAGTGCGATCGCCTGCACCTGGAACCCAGGCACATTTTGCATGCGTTCCGGTCCAGTGCGATCCGCAAAAATGCCGCAAGCACTATTTTTGCAGATCACACTGGACCGGAATGCAGGCCCTAATGTTCCTGCGTTCCGGGTGCGGGCGATCAAACTGTCGGCCAGGGACATGGCTGCGGTGCAACCCCACACCCCCTCCCGCCCCCGGCCGGCTTGCATTCCAGTGCGTTCCAGAGGTGCCGGCGTCCTATCCTCCTGCGGTGCTCGTGTGGCCGACGTGGCACACGGGGAGAGGTGTCCTGCCCCTTTCTGTCTGTGACGTCTGACACATTCAGCCAGCAGCCGCAGTAGCATAGCCTTAGCCAGCTCCTTTTGCGCACATGGCAAGAAAAAGGTGCCCCCAACAGGCGTGTGACATCACCACTCCGTCCCCCGCTGCCGACTGCAGCTTCGCTTTTCCTCGGATCCCCGCTGCATACAGATGGGGAGAGCAGCGGGGATCCATAGAAGACAGACAGGACATCGTGATCGCGATCGACCTAAAGGGCACCCCTGTCCCAGATTGTTCACTTCTCCCTCCATTCTCCAACCCTTTCGTGAATAACCCTGTATGTGCTCATCTACCAAGAAGTACAAAAATATGCACTGCAAGTAAATACATCAGCTTTTAAGAAAAGTCCCTCTTAGGGGTTTGTTAATAAATTGATGATTTTCAGCTTTTCTCCAGGTTGATGTCATCTAAAGAAGTGTTTATTTGCTGGTCAGATTTGTCCATGAATTTACTTGAGATATATTCCCAACACCTGGATTTTCCTGCTGGGAAATCCAGGGTTCATTAATACTATTTGTTATAATGCTCCAAAGTTACATTCTTTGGCAACAACCACTCACCTCTCTCAATAGGCATGACATTAAGTTTATCAGTGATTCTTTTTAAAATCTTGCTTGATCGTCTAAATCCTTATTGGCCACACATTTGTTGCACTGCAAAAACATCCTTTGAAGAGAATCTGTCACCGGCAAAATGAACATGCAACAACCTTTATGCTGAGCGTGTCACCTCCTCCAATACAGAATTTTGCAAGTTTGTCAAATGGTGATGTGTTCCGTTCAGGTTAAAAGTATAGGTCAGAGTAAAATGGAAGTTGCTGCATCTCAGATTATTCTGGACCTTAACACCCAACTCAAGCTAAAACTTGTTTTTAGTTTCAGATATAGTGGAGAAGGGTTTATGCCTCTGTCCGATTTTATTGTGTGATGTGACCCTTATTGTACTTAGCGCCCTTCACTACCTGGAAGATGACACACCAAGAAAACAAATTTCCCCAAAACATCAAATTTCCCCAAACTCCAACAATAAAAACCTCACAGATGTTTTTCATATTTCAGGTAAAGGGAAATCTCCTAAATGGGGGCACATCCATGAATAATAAAGTTTCTAACCCTTGTACACTTTCCAAAGTGACTGGCAAACTGAAGGCAAACTAACATATGTGGCTATGGTTTTGGTAATCAACCATTGTGTTTGTTATTTACTTGATTTTATATTTTATATATCAAATTATAGGATGAAGACATGGGACATGTGTTATTTAGTTACACAGTAAGTCATTTTGTACATTTTGGGGGGAATCAAATAAAGCATGTACAACACTTTTCTGGTGTTATGGTTTCTTTAAAACAACCTGCGCCTAATTTAATGAAAGCCCTGTGGCAGTTTTGGTTGCAGCTCTGATGTGTGTGACAGATTCAGGTAGTTATTATTGCTACTTGAGCCTGCCACTATGGCTGTGAAAGATTAAAGAACAATGTCTGCCCGTTTACAGATTAGGAAACCGGTGGTAATTAAGATCAACTCTGAGCTGACAAACAGAAAGATGTAAGTGCTCAGAGTGGGGCATGTATGAGCTGGGTAGCTATCACTAATGTGAAAGCTCCCCATTAATTGGTTGCTAGGACACCAGACCACCAGGCCACTGGGCAATTCCCCAGCTGCCAGCTGAATGTAAAAATAGGAGCCAAGGATGCTGGCTTACATCATTACCTAAATACAGTGGCAAGGAAAAGTATGTGAACCCCTTAGAATTAACTGGTTTTCTGCAGTAATTGGCCATAAAATGTGATCTGATCCTCATCTAAGTCACAACAATAGATAAACACAATGTGCCTAAGCTGATAATGTACAAACAATTCTAATTTCTTGTGTCTTTATGAAACACACCTATTAACTACTCTCTAGATCTTTAGACGTCCGCTCAGACACGCCCCCTCACGCGCGCCGCTGGGCATGCGCGAGCGGGAAATGCCCGATATTTAAAAACAGGCAGCGATGCCTGTTAACATACAAGCGATCCGCCGGCTGTAGAGCCGGCGGATCGCTTGTATGGGGTAAAGATCAGTGCCCCCCCACCGCGGTCCCCCCGACGTTGTCCCGCTGAGCCCGGTGCGAGCCCGGGATCAGCATGGCGCCTGTGTCACAGGGGATCAGAGGGAGATCGTTACACGAGCTCCCTCCGGTCCCCTCTCCTCTGCAAGAATGCGGAAGTGTTGTATATTACATCACTTCCGCATTCTTGTGTCACTCTCCAGCTTCAGAAGCTGGAAAGAAGCTGATGGAGCAGATCCTAACATAATGTTAAAAAAAACTATTTTTTTTCAAAATCTTCAGTAATTTTTCCTAATTATAGTAAAAAATAAAACCCGTAGTGGTGATTAAATACCACCAAAAGAAAGCTCTATGTGTCCCCAAAAAATGGTATAAAATTAATTTCAGTACAGCGTTGCATGACGGAATAAACGTCAGTCAAAGTGCCAGCGCTGAATACTGAAAAATGACCTGGCCAGGAAGGAGGTCTAAACACCTGGTCTTCAAGCAGTTAAACATTCACAGTGCTGGAGGAAAACGTAAGTGAACACATACAGTAATTACTGTACTTCAATGAAAGCTGATTGGAGTCAGTAGCTTGCACACCTGGAGTCCACTTAAATGTAAAAGAGTTTGGAGGTGTGGTTTAGAGCTACTTTTATTGAAATAAGACACTCAAACATTTTAAGATTGCTGTTCATAAGAAGCATCAACTGATGTGAACCATGCCTTGCAAAAAGGAGCTCCCTGAAGACATACAATCAAGAGTAGTTGATCTGAATACGGCAAGATGACTCGCAAGGCACAACACAGAATCCTCAATGAGGTAATGAAGAACCCACAAGCAACAGCTAAAGCCTTGAAGCCAGGGTGTCCATGGCCGAACACCACAGGGGAAGCCGCTACTCTCCCTAAAAAACATTGCTGCATGTCTGAATTTGCCAAAGAGCACCATGGCATACTGCAATGCTACTGGGAAAATGTTTTGTGGACTAATGAAACAAAAGTTGAATTGTTCGGGAAGAATACTCAGCACTATGTATGGTGCAAAAAGGGCACAGCTTACCATCAAAACATCATCCCATTGGTGAAGTACGGTGGAGGGAACATCATGATTTTGGCTTGCTTCGCTACCTCAGGGTCTGGACCACTTGCCATCATCGAGGGGAAAACAAATTCACAAGTTTAACAAAATATCCTACAAGATAATATCAGGGTGGCTATCCACCATCTGAAGCTTAGTGGAAGTTGGGTGAGGCAGTAGGACAATAACCCTAAGTATCAAAGTAAATCCATCACAGACTGGCTTTAGAAAAAGAAAATGGGCCTTTTGGAGTGACCCAGTCAGAGCTCAGACCTTAACCCCATAGAGATGCTGTGGAATGACCTCAAGAGAGCTGTTCACAAAGACATCCTACAAATGTAAAGCTGTTTTGTAAAGGGGAATGGTGAAAAATTCCTCCTGAACGTTTTACAGGTCTGATTCGGAGCTACGGAAAGTCATTGCTGCCACAGGAGGTTCGACCAACTATGAACTCCAAGGGTTCACTTACTTTTTCCTCCAGTACAGCGTAGACAAAGAAAAGATAAGTATTTAATAGCTTATTTTTCAGGTACTCCTCTTTGCAATGATTTTTTCCAGTGACAGGGTTACTTCAAAATAAGGTTAAATCATATCTAAACCCTAGAACAACAAAGTATTGCAATGTAATTATAAGCTCTTTTCCTTTATTGATTCTGCCAGTAACAAACATTTTGTCCTAGGGCGACAACACTCACTCACCACACTTTATCTACAGGGGAGGAGTGTTGTCACCTGCTTGCTCCTGAATTGGACTATAGAACACCTCCCCTTCTCCACTATATACCATAGGGAGAGGTGTTCTGAAGTCTACAGAGGTACCTGGAAACAAGGTATCTGATAAGAGTTTAACACAGGCACAGAGACCAGGAAATTAACAGCTGACAAGACATATGGCAAGATCAACAAGTATATTTTTGCACGTATCAAACAGATATTCAAACACTTTCAATGGTATATTTAACAGACCAAAGAAAATAAGAAAAGTTCATTGCTTGGATTTACACTTAAATGGTTAGTTATGTAACAGTCAAATGTGTGGTTAAACAATAAATGCTGGCCAATCCTAATGAATCGGTATTCTTTAAGCAACTACTATCATTGTTATTAAATGTGTCAGTGCATCAAAGGGCATAATGAACATCACATATGTTTAAATGACCTACATATTAAAAAAAATATCAAGAGAATCTGTACTAATGCCTGGAATCCTACATCAGGGCACTTTGAGACTGCGGCGCCAGACTATGTTATACACAGCCAATAAAGACGTTCCTGGTTTTCTTGGGTATTACTACAGGAGCTGGTTCTGCAATAACCAAGGCTTTATAATCGTAATCCTAAACACATACTTCTCCGTACACAAGTTTGTTGTTAAACCACTGGCTCTAAGCTATTTACATTACACAACCAACAGTCCTCCTGCTGCATATTTGAAGCTGCATCAATGCTTTTAATTTACTACAAAACAATACATCTATGTCTATGCACTATTGTTAGGGTTTGCTGTCTGACCGTCCATGGGACATAAAAGTAATTATATTTACAGCACATTTCACTTGATTTATTGCCTTTAAATCATACAGCATACACACCATTATTAAGTATTTTGATGGTCTACAAACAATTGTATTTAACTATGCTAAACGAATGAACAAACAAATTAAACACATGTGTTTGGATAGCAGTGCAATTTTTCAAGTGTTTAACAGTTACAACACTCTGACATGCTTGCTAATAAAACCAAAGCACTCGCTAATGTTTTGGGCTAAACAGCATATATTTGTGAATAGTATAACCATGACCATATCCATCACAGATCATCATAAGCTAAATACAGCTCCAAAATCTGGTATGTGTGGTACAACAATTTGTATATAGTCAATCATAATATAAATATATTTTCAAAAGCTGAGTGACCACTACCCACTACATACTTTCTTGCTTGCTGTTGTTGGCCAGCGTATTGCAACCTTGTTTTTTATTTCACCAGACCTGGTCATGCTGAATTGGGGGTGCTCTGATCTAAACTGACACAACTCCAATTCCCCATGGGTCCAGTCATTTCAGTTTACATCCGATTCCCCATAGACCAAGATGGAGGTAAAAACTGGACGGACATGGATATCACAATGGTGACATCCATTCCTATCAGCAGGCGATCCATACATGGTTCCCTCTTCATTGGACCGTGTGAAAGGGGCCTTAGTGGACCAGTCAATCAATCAAATCTCCCAAGTACTATGTGTCAAGTCAAGTAACAAAAGTGTGACTAGTTTTCTGTTGTTAGAGACAAATGAATGCTGACCATATTGTGTGTTTCTTTTTCTCAAATGCCTAACAATGTTAGGAATCCTAACATTGTTAGGGTTGTCTATATGTCTCTGTCAATCATACAGTCATTCAATGACTCTTTCATGTTGTGTTATTCAAAACACAATATGTATTTACAAGTCTTTTAATTATAATATGGTGATACAAATAAATATAAAATACTCTACTGACAGTACAGACATCTAGAAGCTTCTCACCTGGGCCCTGATGCTTAAAATAAGGCATCTTCATGACACACTGATGTGACTAAAAGAATGATAGATCACTAAGTAAATTGCACTTTACCAAAAGGTGACCATATGTGATAAGATTAAGCCATCCAGCCCTGCTAACCACAGCTATTAGATGGCAGTTGGACGCCATTTTGTTTGAATAAAATTAAACAAAGTGTTCCAATAGAGCTAAACCCCAAACAAACAGCAATTCAGAAACTTGTACAGGTTGCCTCCCATCCCAAACCCTGTGTCTGGACAGCAAAAAAAAGAAAGAGCCGAAAATAATGAGCTAATCTCTCTATCACTCTACCCTCTCCTCCTATTCGAATGCTCCTTGAACTGTAGCACAACTGATTGGCTCCTTCATGCTGTTTCTCCCTCCCCCAGTATGATTTCTGCTTCACAGGGACTGCAGGTAGCTGATGCCAAGTACAATTTAGGGACTTAAACTGCTTCCATTTTTAAAAATAAAAATTATTATGTATTTATGAATACATAATTGCATTAGTTTGTGCTTTTTTAGGTTTGTCTACATTCCTTTAAAGAGGAACTTTACCCTTGTCTTTAAAATAAAAACAAAGTCGCCGTTAGAAATGTTTATTAATGGCAATCTACAAACAGACACTTATAAATAATTTCTGGCTTCTTATTCTTTGCATTAATTTTTTTTCCTTTATTCACTATTCTTCTTATGGTGCACATTTTTACTAAGGGCAGATTAAAATATCTCCCTTTACTTCCTGGAACTCTGACACATGGAGTAGGACATGGGACCATGCATATCACCACAAGGGATGCCTTTACCTGAGATCTTGCGAGATAATGCAGTTTACCGATGAGATTTCCGAGCAATACAGTGCTGATGTAGCCTTCCCAGAATGCATCTCTTAGTTCCAGACTACATCATTGATGCCTAAGAATATGGCTTCCCAAAAATGCACATTTAAGTGGATTTATGTAAATAACTCCATAGACAGTATGTAAGCAGGTTTGGTAGGGTGCATTTTAACCAGAGGGAAAACAGTTCCATTTGATTCAACAAATTAACATCTTAGTTATTTATTTCCCAGAAAAAACGCACACATATTCTTGATTGAGGAAGAAAACACGGGGCCATGTTCCCCATGGTCCCTGTATGTATTGTAAAGTAGCCACTGCTCCAAGCTTTCTCCTGTGATGCACTACAATCTCATGTTTAGTTTACTAAATTGCATTGTCCATCACTGGAATGAGCTTGGAGAGGTGGCTACTTTACAACGATAGTAGCCACCCTACAGAAGGAAGGACAGTGTCATCATGAATTCAGAGATGAGTTGAGGATCCAGAGCTGACTGATGCACACATTTTTGTTAATAGTGTTAATAGGGGCACATGATGGTCACCGGGTGGGAATGCAGCAGGGAGGAAGAGACCGGAGCGGAACAGTTCCGTGATCCTGACGTGGCTGTGAAAGGCACACATATTCTTGATTGAGGGAGGAAGCAGTGGCACCATCACAGCACCACACTGTCCCCAGGTCTCGATCAATCCGATCACAGCCACGTCAGGATCACGGACCTGCTCCGGTCTCTTCCTCCCTGCTACATTCCCACCCGGTGACCATCATGTGACCCACACGACAGCAGTAAGAAGGACCGCACATTGGACCACCTGATCCTCCATCAGGGCTACCTCACGCCCAGTCCCCCGGACTCACAAGTAAGTCCTTTCTTGATTTTTGATATAGAGACAAGTAGTCTCAATAATCATTCATATGTATGGTTTTTGCGCTCTTGTGTTTCCATCGTAGTCTTCACAGGTATCCTCCTCCTGGTTTCAGAGCAGCACACCACACTGCCCATAACACACATCTAATATCCCTCTGAGAACGCTGTGTATTGTCCCGTGTTTTTTTAGATATGGTAAAACAGGGTTTGTCCAGTTTTATTACCAGCTATGGCAATAGGGGGATGTGCTGCTTTGGTGCACTTCACAATGTGGTAATGTAATGAAGTAAACTGGACCACAATAGGATGAGGTGATATGCTGCTAACATAGGGCAGCTTTGCCTGTGTCACCAACAAGTTCACACTTCAGACCCTAAAAAAAAAAAAATAAAAAAGGTCTTAGCAAAATTATATATAAATAAAATGTATCCCCCCCAAAAAAAAAAAAAAACTAATACACTGAACAAACAAACACCAACCCTAACAACTGTTACCCTAAACTCTTTTTTGAAAAACAGCAACAGAAGTAGTTGCTGACACACATGAATAGGCAGTCCTAAGAAAGACTGTTGGTTCTATTTGCTGAAAATACAATCTGTGGTACACACCACAATTAAATTAACAGTAATAAAGCACGAAACAGCACAGTGAATATGGGTCCAAAACAACAAAATTAACTGCAGTGGCACAATACAGCACTGTCTATAGCACTGTATATCTCTGTAGGTTGCACTGCACTGCAATGCACAGTAACCATTTCTTTTTGATATTGGTGTCAGCTATCTCTATCTACTCCAACTTCAATGCACACTGACAAAAAGCTGATGGGAGAGCTGACTTTTATAGGAAGGGACTGCCACAAGCACAAAACACCATTATTAATATTAATACACTATGCCACCTGACCACAGTTTACAATTAATGCAATGCATTGTGGGGAGTTAACTTTTGGTGCTGAGGCAAACAAACCCATACGTTTGTAGATTAGGCAAACTGCAAAAAGGCAACGTTCAGGTCGAACTCTGCATCCGCCCGTACTGCGTCTCTAGTTGTGAGCAGCTTATTTAACCCATGTGTGAGTGATAACTTGAGTACTGGAAACGTAAAAAACTTGACACCCACACTGTTGGTAAACAAGACTTTCAATGTAATAAGAAACCTCTTTTATTGGTTATAGTTGTTTCCCTGGGTAAAAGGGCTGGTCAAGTAGAGCCTTTTAGAATTAAAAGAACAATCCCTGTTTTAGCTCTAGGTTTATTTGGATGGAGCTACATAGGGCCTAGGATGATCACCAAGTCCCCACATGACAAGTGGCTTGTGATTAGCTGCTCAGGAACTCAGGGTTGCATCATGGGAAGATCTGACATTACAATCTTTGTACAATCAACTTTAGCTTTAACAAAACTATGTAATATAAGTACCTGCCTAATCTATCAATTTGTATCCAATCAGGCAGGCCCGTGCAGTTGCTGGTAGATATAAAGGAGAGTGTATGATCAGACTGTAAAACATGTGGTAAGCTTAAGTCTTCACTTCCAGCACCCAAATGGAGCAGTAGAAGAATTAAGGAAAAGTAAATATAGGCAGAAGTAGAAACAGCACAGCCATTAAATGATACACAAGTGAGCAACATGGTAGATGTTTCTATATCTCACTAGCCAGAATGTTATAATTTCCTACCTTTTACATTTTTAAATAAAATTATAGCCTCAACTAAAGTGTCATGTAAGGCTTTCTATCCTTGCTCACTGCAGCTAAAAAGAGTAGCAGGGAAGAAAAGGAAAGGGAGAAGGGGGTACTAAAGTGAACCTGAGTGAATGTTCTGCATGGTTTATACAGTGTATATATATATATATATAACACTTTTAATTGCGTAGAAACAACAAGCAGCTTCAAGCAAATTTCAAGATTTATTTCACAAGCTCAAGCATGGATACCAAAAAAGAGTTTCAGGTAGATCTATAACATCCAAACAGAGTTCATTTGTACACTCTCTGGTAAAAGAAACGAAGGAAAATAACAACGCATATCATCCAATTGGTTTTCTTTACCTTGACATGCAGGAAACATTATAAAATGTAGAGTTAAAATGAACAGTGTAGAGTTAAAATGAACAGTGTATCTACCATTAGGAAATGTAATAGTGTCAAGACACACATCACTTCCAAAAATGAATCAACATCATAAACAGTGTACAAGTGGATATTCAACATTACATGCATCAGTAAAGTATACCTTAACCAAAATAAATATATCACCATCTCTTGTTCCATCTTCATTATTGAAAGTGAGCTTTTCATAGCATGTCTGAACACTGAAAGGTCAACAGTCCACGCTTCTTTACCAATGCATGTGGTTCTCAAAGACTATAGCGGTCCAGCCTACTCACTTTAAGTAAAACAAGATGCTTGTTGCTCATGGCTGGCAAAAAGAGACTGCCTATGCTGTCAAGGAATGTATGTAAGAGTAACTTACGAGAAAATGTATATTCCTTAAACAAGTGCTCAACTCAGTACCAACCACCTAACCTTGGAGAATTTTCTCCGGCACTCAGCTTGGATATTAGTACAGGAATCTAGAAGGATAAAGATATGTATGGGCAAAGGCGCAACAGCTTATGTACTGCCAAACATACATTGGTGCCAAGGGATAAACCATGAGATTATTTTAAACAAACGTCAATGTTCATTAAACCACAGTTTAACAAGTGATTTATTTGAACATGAAAAACGTTTCAGCTAGTTCTGCTTACTCCATCTGGGTGGCTTTCTAGAGAGCATGTGTAGACTTTTAAGAAGCGGTTTCTAATCTAATATAGTTAGTAAAATTCCATGTACCTAAAGATTTGGAATGAGAACTGGCCTAACCAGGAAATGTAGACTGAGAATGAAAAGTAAAAAGTAAAGGTTACTTGGAGGTGAACAGACATCTATTTTTTTAAAGAAAGAAAATAGAATAAGCTTTTTTTTTTTACTACATGATCTATATATATATATATACACACACAGTATATATATAAAAAATATTTGGTTTTTTTTAAATTGAGCTAATTAAAGAGAACTTAAAGAGGTCCAGTAAAATCAAGCCTTGCTATTCAGAGTAAAGAGTTGCCCTTTCTTGTCATAAAGAAACACTACACCCGAACAGTCTACCATATGCTAAGGTCACATGGTGGTTGATTTACTTAAGGAGCAGAGGATGCTCCCCAAGAAAAGTTGGTAAAAAAAAATTGGGAAATGAAATGGGAAATGAAAAAAAACAGGATTTTTATTAGCACATGATTTTAGAGGGTTTTTCACTATGGAGCCTGAAGGATCCAGCCGTAGCCTCGGCTTACCCGTACAGAAGCCGAAGGCAGCTGAGTGGCTCAGCTTAGCCGAATGCATATGCTTCGGCTCAGCTAAGCCGTAGTACCAGCCGAAGCGTGGAAAAAGTCAGACCGTTCTCCACGCAAATGACAGCTGGGCCCAGTTGTAATGACAGATCAGCGTCCCCAAATGACCTGGGGACACTGATCTGTCATTAAACAACAACAAATAGGCGGAGCCGGCTGTGACGTCATGGCCAGCTCGGCCCAGTTGCTGGAAAACTCTGGCAGATGTCGACAAAATGTAAACAGTTAGGCGGAGCTAGCAGTGATGTTACCGCTAGCTCCACCCAATTGTTTATATTTTGCCGGTATCTGTCAGATTCTTCATTTTTTTTTTTATTTTGTCAAGTCGTCTTCATCGTGGATAACGCTGGATGACGTGAATGACCCTGGATTACGTCGGTGGATCCATTTTTGGGTTTATATTTTTTAAGTAAAGGACTTGTCAAAAATCCTTTGTTTTGTGTTGTTTATTTTCAAATAAAGGATTTTTCAACAGTCTGGTCTCTTTTTTTAAATTTGACCTTAATCCTTTAGTGAATGGGTAGGGGTACACGTACCCCTTACTCATTCACAAGGGGGGGTGCATCTGGGTGCCCCTTTATGAAAAAGGTACCCTGATCTGAATAAGCCCTACCCGCACTCCCACAACCAACTCCCCAGGGCTTGTGGGAATGAGGCCCTTGTCCCCATCGGCACAGGGATACTGTGCCGATGGGGACCTGGGGTGATCCTGGAAAAGCACCCTCCCAGTGCCGAGGGCATGTGACCTGTTATGGCAAGGAAAGTGGGGCCACTCGCTCATTCCCCCCCTTTCCTGCCCTGCCAGGCCTGTGCTCGGATCAAGGGTTTGGTTGGGAATTTTAGGGGGGACCCCATGTTTCCCCCCCCCCCATTTTTGGGGTTGGGGTTCCTCCTTAAAATTCCTACCAGACCTTAAGGGCATGGTATGATTTTGGGGGGGAACTCCACACACTTTTTTTTTACATTTTAACTTGGGGTCCATCCTAAAATTCCTACCAGACCTAAACGGCCTTGTATGACTTTTAGATGGAACCCCAGGCTTTTTTTTTCTTCTTTTTTAAATGGGGTCCCTCCTAACTTCCCTACCAGACCTAAAGGGTCTAGTATGGTTTGAGAGGTGGACCCCACGCTGTTTTTTTTTTTCTTAAACATTTTTATAATTATTTTTACTTTTTGTTTACATTTATTTAAATTATTTTTAAACATTTTTTTCATTTGTTTAAATTTTTCTCTATTCTGCTCGCTATCTCGGAGGTAGCGAGCAGAATAACCAAGCCAAATACCGCTCTGCGGCATTCGGTTATTCACTCACTCACCGTTCGGTCCCCTATGTTGGATCGGCCGAGTCGAACTCCTTCTGCACTTCGGCTCAGCTGAACAAGCTGAGGCAGTCAATGTACGGCTGAATTTAGCCGATGTATGACTGAAGGGCTGAAGTGAATAGCCAAACATCGTTCGGCTCTGTTCAGTTCGGCTCAGTTTTTCACTCGGCTGCCTTCGGCAGCTTTGTAAATAATATCCTTAGTATTCCAAGTCGACGCAGGCTTCACTTAGTTACTAAAATTTGCTTTGAAAAATGTACATTCACTTTGCTAAATAAATGCCCTCTACTTTAGTAAATCGTCTCCACTATCTCTGACTACCAAGATATGTATATATAGAGACTGAAGAGTGCAATATTTTAAATAGACCCTGTTTTGAAGATTTGCAGGGAAATAAATGTAAGGCACTTTGATTATGTCTTTTTCATAGACATATATCATTACAAACTGGTTAAGAACTCTTTCAAACATTAATACACTGATAATATTATTTACTTCATGCTGTTCTCGTTCACATGTACAGTATTTCTGAAATATTAAAGGCTATAGTTCCTACAGACTTACTTATAGTTAATAGGTACCATAACATTAAATGAGAATTAAAAATTACATTTTGTACATGACTATATTTCACTGTCTATTAATAGAAGCATAAGCTTCTAAATCAACGCATATAAACAAAATATATATCACTTTAGTTTGAAGGAAATTTAGTTTTCCTAAAATAAAACTTTTCAAAGAAAATGATCAGCTATTTGTTGACCCTCCACCCACATGACAAACTGCTATCTGCAAACTTCCAGCCCACTCACCTAGATGCCAATGACATCACACAGACTTCTTTAAACCTCCTGGGGAAACCTGAGGAATCTATACCTCCCTCTCTTTATATAAAAAAAGCAGTTTCAATTATGAACTTTACTTTAATTAAAGAAAAATAATCCATAGGGGAGTCCCTCACAACCATCTACCACCATAGAGGGTCCCGGCCAGGATGAGGAACAAAGGGGTCCCCCTGATGCCGTGCGGTCCGCCTGGGTCGCTATGGCATCGCTAGCTGTCACTGGTGGCTGTGAGGAGGAACGCAACGCTGTTCAGATCACTGACAACCTGTCAGTGATCTGTGTAGCGACGCGTACCTCCTCACAGCCGCTGCTGAGTCAGTGACAGCCAGCAGCTGCAGAAGAGGAGATGGGGCCCGGTAGTGGCAGTGGAGGCAGGGCCCCGCTACAGAGGAGGAGGCGGGGCCCGGAGGTGGGGGAGGCTGGCAGCGAATTGGGGCTGACTGGTGAGGTGTGCAGGGCTGTGACCAGCCCACCTGAGACCCTGCAGAGCCCACCATCGAGAGTCTATGATGGGCTCTGCAGGGTGACTCTCAGGTGGGCTGTTTGGGATCTCAGGTGGGCTCTAGAAGGTGTGTAACTAGAAATCACAGGGCCCTATACAAAATGTTGCAATGGGTGATTTCCAGTTACGCCCCTGCTGGGGCCATACAAAATATCATAAGGTGGAAAACCCTTTAGGTTCAGGTTCCAAAAGCCAGATAATACACTACTCTCTCCTGGACTAGTGTAGTGTCAGGCATGTGTTTTTGTGAATGACGGCGCTCCTTTGCAAGTTACCCCATAATTTGGGATTCAGTCAGTGGAGGAAACACAGCCAGCACTAACAGAAAAGAAATATGGTTTTATTTCTAAACCACTGCACAGATTTCAATGGGCCATGTGCAATGTGCTCTGGGTCTCTTAGGGGATTTAACATTTTTACTCTTTTGGCAATAGTTCTTCTTTAATGGCATTATATCTAGGTGCATTTTAACATACTAATATTTTAGAGCAGTGGTTCTTAACCTGTGTAACCTCAGGACCCAAATTTGCCCTTGGTCATTAAGTTGCGACCCAGGTCACATTGCACTGGAACGCACTGTATTGCGGTACCGAGCGTTCTGGTGAACTGTGGCGGGAATGTGCATTTGGGGTGCCATTCAAATGAATGGCAATGCACCTCCTGCACCAGAACGCACAGTAAGTGCGATTGTGTGGTGCAGTGCATTAAAAGCATGGGCCTGCGCGATTAAGGCATTGTACTTGTGAATGGGTCCTCAAAAACACTGACAGACACACACAACCACAGACACAATCTCACACATTCACAGACATTCTCTCACACACATACACACTCCATCCAACCAGTCTCCCTACCTAGAGTGGTTCGTCAGCCTGGGGTCCAGTGTGGGCTGCTGTGCTGAGACGGAGCTCCATCCATATGTGCATTGCTTGCACAGCTCCCTTGCGCACCCTGTAGAGGTCCTGGTAGCCAGAATGTGACATCACTGTGGTCCAGGCACCTCTACAGAGCACGCAAGTAAGCAGTGGATATATGGATGGAGCTCCCTTGCGGCCATACCCCCCAGCCCACCCTACTTCAAGCTGACACTCCACGCTGGGCAGCATATTTTGAATAGCTGCTCTGCATGAGAACTGGCGGTGCCACTCTAGGGGAAGGATGAGGAACCTCTCACCTAGCACAGTGGAAGGAACATGGTGACCCACTGAACACGAGGTTGTGACCCCTTATGGGTCGTGACCCACCAGTTGAGAGCCATGGTTTTAGAGAATACATTGTATTATTCATAACTATTTAATATAGTCTATAATTTAAGGTATAAATTAACAATTTTAAAATAGTTTTGACATGAAATCTATTTTTTTGTGTTTTCCTATTATAAAACTAAGGTCTACCATACATGGGACAATCCCTGTTCATTTGTATATGTAAATTGCATCTAAGGAGCCTGTACACAACAGTCTATCATTTTTTTTATTTTATGTTATTAGTAAAAGGAAAACATTATTTCCATGAATGTGTCTACCAGCTGTGCCTGCTATTCATAGACAATCTTTTAATAAATATCTGTTTAAACTAGATCAATGTTGACAGGAAAATATCTTCCTACTTACTTCTAAAACTACCTCAGCAGATTACACATACTGCTAAATAAGTGGAGAGGACTGGAGAAGATAATATTAGATCACCTAGCACTGAATTATTGTTATTACGCAAGGCAGAGTGTATTGTTATTTTGTATATCAGGGAACACTTAAAAAGAGACAGAATCAAAAGAAAGTCATGCCATTAAAGCTATATGGTATGTGGTATGTGTCACTATTAATAATGTTGAAGAAAGGCTACCTCTGCCAGGCCCCTGTTCAATACAAAAGAAGATTTCATAGCTAGAACACACACAACCCTCACTTCCCTTTCACCTTGTTCCATTTAAATACAGCCCTTATCTAACCATCATTAACCTTTTTCTCCCTATATACATCTAATGAGCTCTAATCTTTGATTAGATTTATTAAAACCTTATATATCCCACTGTTATGTTCTTGAACTGATTTGCCAAGCGAGTAGTCTGCCTGTAGTTCTACCTTATGCAAATAAAAATGCCATTCATTAATGTGTGTTTCTTTATTATTTTGGTACTCACACTGATGTGTTTATTTCATGTTTTTTTATATTTAATGTTTTTAAATGTATTTTGTTGTGGTAGCCCAATATTAAACGATCTAGGCTGAATAGGATCACAATAGGAAGGCCGCAAGTTTTTTTAATTGCTGGCATGAGAAACTTTTCACATTAAAACAACACTTTTTTGGTAATGCTGACATGATGCCTACTGATTCCAGTAAATTGTGAGTTGAATGATAAGTTCACTTTAAATAGAAAAATAGGCGAATACATGCTGAGATATTTATTTTTCATGCGCATACTACCATTGATGCATGAAAAATGAATATCTCAGCATTTCTTTCACAGCGTATGCATTAAAGGGAGAAGCATGGTTAGTTTGGTTGGAGGTTAGCAAGGGGAGAAAGTTGCTTCTGCATAGGTCCACTTTATAAGCTATTTTGATTTATATGTGTATCTTTTTTCCTTTTTAAGAGTAGCTAGATACCATGTCTTTCATTCTATCATGTTAAAAAAATAGTTTGGTTTATTTCCAGTCGAGGCACAACTTATGTTTCTGGACCCTAAATCTGGAGTCTGTTTTTGGGACTCAAGATTGCCTAATTTGTGAAACGTTCTCTTGGGTT
This sequence comes from Nanorana parkeri, assembly GCF_000935625.1. Classification (NCBI taxonomy): domain Eukaryota; kingdom Metazoa; phylum Chordata; class Amphibia; order Anura; family Dicroglossidae; genus Nanorana; species Nanorana parkeri. Next base: position 455,060 of record NW_017307223.1, read on the forward strand.
CCTGAACTACAACACATTAACTTTTTCATTACTAATTTTACCAAGCTGGGCTATCTATACTCTAAACTATAAATGACTAAGAATGCATCCATTTATCCTTCCGTCCATTTTTAGACTGCCTAATCCTGGAGGCATAAGCATGCTTTGCAGACTTCTTTCTGCCAACACATAAACTAAAAATGAGATGTGGAGTCACACTGTAGGGCAACCAACTGCAGGGTGGAGCTATGGTTGGCTAATGCTATGCTGTTTGTCATGGGACAGATTATGAAGGACTAGCTTTAGGCAATGACAGTGATCCACTAAGTTTATGGTTACCAAAAAGAAAAAAAAAACAGAATACATATTTTACCTAATATTCTGGGCCCAACAAAACTTGATGTGGAATCCTCTGTGTTGCCAACCAAAAATGTGCACAACTCTGTTTAGAACAACTGAACTGTTTATGTTTTTGGTCTACTTATTCTACACTTCTTTTTACAACTATCACAACAGAGAATAAGTCTAAAAATAAGAGAAAAAAAAGTGTTTTACTAATGCTTAAAGCCCAACTGAACTTTCCCTTTAAAACCCCGTTCACACCAGTGTGGTTTTGTTGGGCGGATTTTTTTCACGCTGAAAGGCGTGCAAAAAAACCCCATACATTGGGGGCTGTTCACAGAAACGTGTGCAATCGCGCATACAAATATGCCTTTTGCTTGAAATAGTCCCTGAACTTGGTTTGTCCCACTGATCAGCTCCCTTTCCTCCATGTACTTCAATAGAAATGCGCTGATCAGTAAGTTTTTGCATGATTCTGCAAGTTTTTTAGGTGCATTTCAGCAGCCGAGCCTGCTTCACATTGGATAACTGAAAAAGAGCTTTAAAAACACGCTGATATATGAGCTTTAAAAACACGCTGGTTCGGCCACATCTAGAGTACGCGGTCCAGTTTTGGTCGCCGGTACTGAGAAGGGATGTCCTTGAACTGGAGAGAGTCCAGCAGAGGGCAACCAAACTAGTTAGGGAAATGGAGGGCCAGAGCTATGATACAGGCTACTGAACTTAAACATGTTCACGCTGGAATTAAGCAGATTAAGGGGGGATATGATTTTCATGTACAGGATGTTCAATGTGACAGCAACATTGGCAACAAACTGTTTAAGATTAACTCCATTACAAAGACTAGAGGCCACCACCTAAAGTTGGTGGAGAAAAAATTCCAGCATAATGGGCGAAGGGGGTTCTTTACAGTAAGAGCGGTTAAGGTCTGGAACTCACTTCCACCGGCAGTGATTTCAGCCAAGAGTGTAGATTTGTTCAAGAAACTTTTGGACAATTTCTTGAGGGACCGTAATATTCAGGGATACATATATCTCTAAAAATGAGATGATGCGTGGACCTATATGGGTTGGACTTGATGGACGTATGTCTTTATTCAACCCCAAATACTATTTAACAAAAATTGCCTGTAATATGTCCTGAAACATGCATTAAAAATGCGCTGAAATGCTGTCGCCCTGGTGTGAATGGGGCCTAAATTAGCCAGATATGTTCTCGGTGCATCAAAGCAAAAGGTGTGCAAAGTCTTACAGATTGTTTTCTTATAAAAACAGCCACAGCCTGGGTAGCCTGTCCCCTGTCAGCATGCTGCAGAGGAGGATCTGCTCTCTATGTGTAAGCATTGGTCTCTCTGCAGAGGTCCCACATGCCTCCTGCTGAGCCAGAGCTGGAGCTCCCAAATCAGCAGGGAGCATGATATTTTCTGATATAGCTATGGGTATGACTCAGCAGGGAGTATATCACACCTCTGCAGACAGAACTCTGCTTCCACACAGAGAATAAGGGACATGGCTGGGAGCAGGCTTTTCTACTCAGCTTTTGTTTTGATGCACTTGGAATATATTTTAAATTAAAATTCAATTTGGCTTTAAAGCAGATATCCAGTGTATTTTTTTTTCTTTTGGATGGCCTGGGGAAGGGTTGGATCCTGTGTAAGATTTTTATTTTTTGTCTCTGCACCACTAAAGAAATATTACCATAACTTCTTCTCCCAAAGATCTTGAGCACCGAGAAAGGAGATCTGACATACAGCTGTAAAAAAAACAACAACAGAAAATGCCTTTTTTTAAAGAGTTGGTAGGGTACCTTTGTGAAGTTTGTGTTTCTGTCCGTGTTTATCTAATAAAAATAACTGCTATACCAACGTTCACATTTTTATTTTAAAATCCATTTAAGCTAAGGTCATTTACATCCCATTATTTTTAGATTGACCTTCATTTCTCAGAATAACAGGTCTAAAGGAATGGTGTATGTACACAGTTTGATTCTCTTGTCAGTGTTTGATAAAGCATGGTTAAATAACCCCCTGCAACAATGTCAATTTTTTTCTACCATCTTGATGTGGCTGCAACACGTGTTATTCTTTTGGTGATATCCAATAATCATGGTTGAGGTCATGGAAATGAATTGCAGATGTAGTTTGTGATGTAATTATTAAGCAAAAGAAGGGCTTAGTTATGGTTTCAATTATTTTTTTCAGAAACAGTTAATTATGGTTCAATGAGTCTCATTCTACAGTATTTACTGGTAAAAAGAGGGATATGCAAATAAGTGGGATGCTAATGTGTGTCATTGTACTCTTAATTTGGTGAGTTAGTTTCCTAAAGTCCATACCTGTGAACTATAAGGTCACTAAGGTTTGACACTAATTTTCTTTTCAAATGTCACATTCAAATTTCAGCCCATAGGTTTAAAATACAGAGACTTAGCTTCCCATACACTTTCTAGTTTGATACCTAATTGTCACATAATCTCAGATTCTTTTCAGGTAAACTTTTATAGCTTTATGTGCTTTGTAAACATAACAAATAATGGGAACTCTTTTTATCTTTCACTCTTTCGGACGTGCATTTAAACACATCTTTGAGGTTTTCTTCCAATCCAGCAATGCTAAAATGATGAATGATGTAATGTTGAAGAAGGTAGTCCGTCAAAGTCAATTAAAATATATCTTGCGTTATGTTTTATGTTTGGTTAAAATTTATTATATCCATATGTAGAGTGACACAAATTGCCATTTAGGTCTACATGGGAGGCAAAAAAAACCTCTTGGTAATATTGATATGGGTCTATTTTCTATATTTTCAAGGCCTTCTTAGACTATGAAAATGAGCACCTTTGACTGTTGAAAGTGGACGTAAACACTCTTCAGTTAGTTTATTCAACAAAAGCTGATATACCATTGGGGAAGCTGAAATGTCTGTTTACACAGTTAAAGATTTTAATGATGTGACTTCATGGAAACAAGGTTGATACTTTTAAAATTGTTAAGTGTAGTGTTAGGTAGATTTAGGAGCAGCACAAAATGAAGGTAGAAGAATATTATACTTTTTGAGTTTCATGGAAAATGTATTCAAAAAGTGCAAATAGTTTAAATGGTTAATCTTTTTCACACCTAAAGTTTTTTAATATTCAAATCAGTTATATTTTCTATTAGTCTCTATTTCTAGTATCCAGTTCACCATAAAACTGAGCTTGGAGTTTCACAATCTGAACTACCCTATTTCCCTAACCCTGTCATGGTAGCAAAAATCCTAAAAGAAACTGCCTTGCATTAGAAGACTTTATGTACGCACCTCTCTGTTGGCCTGTGTCTCCTGCATCCACTCCATCCGCTGCGTGTGTCTCTGCCATGTGCCATGGTCATCCTCTGACTCCTATGTCACTGTTGTGTCCTACAGTGATGTAGCGGTCAGAGGATAAAAGCACTGCATGCAGCAGGGCACACAGACATCTGAAACTCCTAGAAGAGTTGACTGCTACAAAAACCGATGGAGGCTGCAGTGCTGGAATGGAGTGGAGGTAGAAGACAGGCCATCAGAGAGGTGAGTAAAAGACCACCTCTCTTGCACGGAAGCTTCTGTTAGAATTTCTTGCCACTGTGACAGGGTCACTTTAATATCATTTGTTTAGTAAAATGTATATAAAGTATGTAGTAGAAAAATAAATGTAAGGCTAATTTATTGAGTACATCTGGCCAAAGTGGGTGAGCCACTTGTGAACCAGTTTGGTCATACACCCTAATGAGCAGAGCTACATGCAATGAAAGCGCAGTCTGATATGTTAGACTGGGTAGAAATACAGCTGAAACAAATGTATTATAACTAAATGCACAGGTTCATGTGAACACTTTTTCTATTTCCGATGCATGATAACTGAGCAGATGCCAAAGGAGTCCGTAGCACACTGGCAATTCTATTGCTGGCAAAAACTCTCCAACAACAGGATCACTAAAAAGTGCAGAGAACATACTCTGTTTCCATGCATGCCTTCCATAGTCGCCAGATGTGCAGGATGCTGCTTCCTCTCTAATGGAGATGCTGCAGAATTTTACATTTGCCAGTAATGGATGGAAAAAGGTGAGTATTTCTCTGTCCTGTATAGCAATTCTGTTCGCTACTGTGTCATGACCCTACACACCTGTAAGTTGTAACACAAGTAGGAAAAGATAATCTGCCTTATTCAATAAAGAGTAGAAGGGGCACATTTCTAAGTGCATCGGCCTGTAGAAACAAAGCAGAATTTACTTTAATGAGGGCAGTTTTTTATAAAATAAATTCTAAATGGTTGCTTTGGATTCTGCTTTTAGTACTTAAGAGTCTATTCTCTAAAACTTAATACATGTGGATTTTCAAAAATAATTTGCGTATTTTGCTAAATGTTTACATTCAAAATTCATGTTTTTGCATAAAGGTTTTATAGGATGAATCAGGAGAATTTACTTCAAACACTTTTTCATTTTAAAAAGTAATGTTTTCACACCTACAATATTTTATAGGAAATGTTTTATCAAAAAAAACCCATATGATCAAATAACCACTGCAGTCAAAATAACTCATGCAATTTAGCCAATTGACCCTTTAATCTTTTGCCCTGTGCAAAAAAGTTGGTTGGCCAGTTTGGATTTTTTCTGTACATCAACCCAATTCAATTCTTAAAAAATAGTAAACCATCTTTTTTAAAAAAATGCAGTTTTTAAAAAGACAATACATTGGGATTTTGGAGCAAAAGAAGTGGGGGTCACACAAGTGGGGGTCATCGACCCCAATTTCCCCAACTTACCAGACATCAGTCAGAATGATTGTGGTACAGGGTCAGTGAGAGGAATTGGTAGTAAAGCCATGGCTGGACAAAATTCCTGTGCAATTGGCTTAAGGAGTAAAGAATCAGGATCCACACCTCCCTTTCTGAGAAAAGCCACCATTAATTACAGATGTTTAAGCCAGCTCAGGAGACTTTGTGTAGTTGTAAACCAGCCACTTTCACTGCTTTGGCCCCCATCATTCCCTGGGGACAGATCATTAATGTCAGTAGCAAAGTCAAGAAAGTAGTTCATATGCCAAGCATTAATCCAAATGTCTTGTGTAATGTGTGTAATGGCATCCCTGACATCTGCTTTACAACTTCAAACAATTCTCTCCTCCAATAGTTTTATATTAAATGAAGTTCTCCTCGCCCTAGGTTTTGATCTTTTTGATACTGGTGCTGCACATAAAAGTATAGGAATACTCATATCTGGTATTCCTATGCTTAGTGCATTGTCCAGTCTGCTGTTAAAGGAAGAGATTTAGTTTTACTCAAGAGATCTCTAAAAATGTTATAAGCCTTAGATGCCGTAGTCACATATGAGAACATATTAGCTGCAGACTCTAGAATTGTCTGATGTCTCAAATGAGAAACTCTTCTTCACTGCACCAGTCTTGTAACTAGTGATGGGCCGAGTTCGAACTTTAGAACATGAAAGAACTTCGAACTCAATGCAAGTCTATGGGACCTAATCTCTGAAAATCAAATGTCCCCATTTTGAAGCCTTGTATGCAAGTTATTGGCCATAAAAAGGGTATGGGGGTTCGGGTACTGCCCTGAGGGACATGTATCAATGCAAAAAAACACTTTTAAAAAATACAGTTTTTAAAGGAGATGTGATTTTAACATTGCTTGAAGTGAAACAATAAAAATGAAAAATTAATTTAAATATCGTGCCTTAATTAATTTAAATTTAAACTGCCTTTAAAGTGGCACATCTGTACGATGTATAGAACCTGCTGCAGCAAAAATGACATTTATGAAGAAAAAAATTTATAAAGAATAAATAAAAGCGGTTCCCCCTCCCAAACAATACCGGACCCTTTAGGCCTGGTAGGAAAGTTAGGAGGGACCCCATTTAAAAAAAAAAAGTGTGGGGTTCCCCCAAAAGTCATACCAGACCCTTTAGTTCTGGTAGGAATTTTAGGAGGGACCCCAAGTTACAATTTAAAAAAAGGGTGTGGAGTTCTTCCACAAAGTCATACCAGGCTCTAAAGGTCTGGTAGGAATTTTAAGGAGGAAACTCACCCCCGTAAATGGGGAAAAAAAGGTGTGGGGTCCCCCCTAAAATTCCCAACCAGACCCTTGATCCAAGCACAGGCCTGGCAGGAAAGGGGGGTGATGAGCGAGCCATAACAGGCCACATGCCGTCAGCACTGGGAAGGTGCTTTTCCAGGGTCGCCCCTGGAAAAGCACCTTGTCCCCGTGCCAATGGGATGGGAACAAGGGCCTCATTCCCACAAGCCCTGGGGGTGTGAGGGTGCGGGCAGGGGGGCTTATTGACATTGGGGCACCACTTTAATAAGGGGACACCCAGATGCGCAAGGTGCAAGGCTTTATCCAACCAGGGCTTCACAACTGAGGCATCACACATCAAGCCCATTACTACTTGTAACCAGTGAGAGATTTAATCCTAGAGGAGACCACATTTTGTATTTTGAATTTGTTGTTATTGTACTGCTGACATAAAGAAAATCACAAGCAAGTAGAGGGCAAATGACTAGTTACTGGTACTGCGTTTAGGCTCCTTTCAGTGGAATGTTTCCTGTTACTGATTTACTTTGCCTTTTTCTACACTGTACATAGTAGATGTAGGAATAGAAGAGCCATACCAATTAAAATAGTCCAGATACAATTATTTCATTAGGGTCAGGGGGACATTCAAGTGGAGTAGTATTGTGTTGTGATGGGAGTACTTCAGGCTTGCCTGAAGCTGGTTTGGTATAGCCTACCAAACTGGATGCTGACAAGCCTGTTGCACTCCCATCACAACACAACACAATACAATACAACTTTCAAGCTGCAGGATTTGTAGCCCACACACATGATTTCTCTCATTAAGCTCTAATGAAAGGGGGTGTTTTGGACTCCCACAATGCATTGTGCACCCTACTTAAATGTCCCCATGGCCCCTAATGAATTAGAGTTGTATCTATTTTAGATGGTGTGGTGCTTCAATTCCCACATCTACTGTGTTTACTGTCAAGCCAAGGATACTGTGACGATCCTTTGGATTGCAGAGGCAGCTTACCTGTTAGCCAGATCACCTATATTCACATAATTTCATTACTGTTGGATGAAAAAACAACATGAGAATAATCCCTCATGTCCAGTGCTTTCTTTCCTTCCACAGTTGCAAATATTTTTCTACATTGGGCATTCGTGTGGAAAAGATATCTTGGAAGAGGCAGGGTTCTGCCTCCATTATATCAGAGCTGCCCCATGATAACATCTAATATGATGACTGGTGTTGAAAGCATAGATGTATAGAAAGAATAAAGCATAAGCAGGAATCCTTGCACTACACGTCCTCTGGTCCAACTTACTCTACAGAAAGGAGAACCATGAGCAGCAAAGCAGGGACCTCCCCAAATCTTGTGTCTTATCTACAATGTAGATATGCAGATATGAGGCTCAAGACACAGAAAGTAAACTGCTATTTTTTAGGAGAAATTAAGGACAAAGGGTATTGCCTAGGTACAGTTACCACTTATAGATGTTCCCTATAAGATAGGAAATATATGTTTTTTGCATCCAGGTCCACTTTAAATTGACATGTATTGCTGCAGGTAAAATGAGAGGGAAAGAAGCAGGCTGGTTACTGAGCTGTATTACACAGTCGAACAGAAAAAGAGAATGTACACAGATTCACAAGTAAAAGAAGTTCCTAAAGACATGTCAGCAAAGAGCCACAGAGGATACCAGCCTCATATAGAGTTTAAGGTTTTGGCATCTTCTGTGTACACTGACGCATATGTATGGCACACACACATGCTCATGAGCCTGACAACAGATGTCCATCTGTTCATGGCATTAATACATACATGCACTTTTCAGGTTATGTTTATGCACAGGTGCAAGCATACAAGTTTGGTAATCTTTATTGGATTCAAAACAGTAAAGTTACCTTTAAAATTATAAGACTATCATTGCCCAGCCTGGCTCATTATAGTCTGATACTAAAATGGTCTAAAAGCAAATAGAATGTTCACTCTGCAAGCAAATTTTCACTTTGCATGGGAATTTTCCTTTAACTTAGTGAAATAAAGTTCTGCTGACTTCCATCATCATGACTGAGTATTCTTTCCAAAGTGAATTTTCACCATATTCATTAAGCTAGGGGCCTTTTTGCCTTTAGTAAATCAATACCTATGAGCTCAGTTTTTGCTGACACTTGACACTGACTAATCATTGAGAAATAATTGGTTCTGGGTTTCTTTCAGCCAATTATGATTGCATTACCCTAATTTAAGTGTAAACTCTAACTAAATTATATTTAGTCCACCAAAACACCGTGGGGTTGATTTACTAAAGGTAATTAGTCTGTTCACTTTGCAAGGAAATTTCCCCTAAGCTTAGTGAACATTGTGAAAATGCAAAGAAAATCCCAAAGAATACGTAATCACGTGCAACGAAAATAAAAACAAACAAAAAAACACATCACTGGATCATGGAATTCAGCAGAGCTTCACCTCATTCACTAAGCTAAGGGAACATTCCCTCGCAAAGTGAAAATTACCTAGCAAAAGTAAACAGCCTATTTGCCTTTAGTAAATCAACCCCTATGTAAAGTATCATAAACAATTGAACAGTGAAACACTTGCTTTCATCCTCTTTGCATCACTGTCTCTATTGTTGAAGAAAAACTGTTGCATGATACTAAAAAAAAAGAAAAAAAAAAAGGTATCGGTAATTGGTATCGGCGAGTACTTGAGGAAAAGTATCGGTACTCGTATTCGGTCTGGAAAAAATGGTATCGGTGCATCCTAGCCAGTGTAATGTGTGCTGAAACGGCCACTTGTAAACTCCATCTGAATGCCTGTCTGTCAATGCAGGGGCATAACTGGGAGACAGGGACAGAGCATTGCCACCCTATTACAGGAACTGTCTGAACAAGGACCTTTATGGCAGGATTACCAAGTATTTTAATAAAAGCATATGTAAAAAATATTGCAAAATACTTTTGAAATGACACTAACACAGTAAAACGTATATGAGAGCTTAGTGATTATGTTTGGAGTGGGGGTGCTCTTTTTCCTAACCCCCTCCCTTTCCCTTCTCCACAGCCATCTTAAGTAATCCAAGATTGCATATTTATAGAAAGTTCTTTCCTTTCAAGGACCTTTTGCAAATCAGATTCTACCTGCAAATCCGCCTGCCCTTGGATGTCTATGGGTTGCTTAAAACATGCTTAATTGTATCTCAATTGTCACCAAATGTCACAAAGGTTTCCATTTTATTGTAGATTTTCAGAATAGGGTTTGAGAGGGGTAAACAAGATGGGAAATGTGAAAATCATCAGTTAAATCTTAGCAAGAAGAACGTGCTGTTAAAAGCACTAGGAGCTTTGTAGATCATAATGATTCTGTGTTATATAGAATGGGGATATTTATGTAATCGCCACAAAAGGAGAAAAAGTAGACTGTCAATTAATTCCAGACTAGCTGGCTGAATTATTTAATATTGAGGCCAAATACTACGACAAACTGTGAATACAACAGCTCATATTGTTCTACCCTTTCCGAAAATAATTTTAAGTATAGCAATAATATTAGACTCACACATCCTTAAATTTAAACATAAAAATAGGAAAAAACTTCAGCAGTAACGTTTCTTACCGTAATATTGAGCTCTAAATATATGATATACCGTATTTGCCGGCGTATAAGGTGCCTGGGTGTAAAAGACGACCCCCTAATTTTCCACTTAAAACATAGGTTTTGGGCTATACTCGTCATATAAGACTACCCCACTTCAGAGGCAACACCATTTAAAAACATCATGGATGTCTGTGCGGTAATACTGTATGTATGGTAGCTTCGGCTACATATAGTATACAGCGCTGAGCCAATCATGGTGAGCAATGTATTCTATTAATGAATACAAAGCCTGCTCGGATTGGCAGAGGTTGTGTACATCGCTCGCCGTGATTGGCTCAGCTACTGTATGTAGCCGAAGCTACCTTACATACAGTATTACCGCACATCCAGCGGCTGACAGATTAGGGATGTTCGTTGTGGGCCAGCTTGGCCCAAACAAACTAAAGGTATACATTGTATACCCCGCGTATAAGATGATCCCCGATTTTCGAGGGATGTTTTTAAGTATAAAAAGTAGTCTTATACGCCAGCAAATACAGTATTTTTTTTTCTTGGTAGCTATAACAAATATATTCTATGGTTGTAACCTCATCTTACTCCGCTTTTCTTCCTCGCTCCTATACATATTTCTATAAGCTGTACAACAATTAACAAATAAAACATGCAACATTGTATTTTGTGTACAAAGATAGAAATAGGAAACATAAGCCTGAGTTTAAAGGGAATATTTATATATGTTTATTTTATTTGTTCAACATAAGCATTAAGGCCCCTATCACACCTGAGCGTTCTGTCGTGGGATTTCTGAAGCATGACTATGCTCAAGATAAAGAATCTCATTATTTTCAAAAGAGCCATTCACAGCTGAGTGTTGGGTCACTAGTCGTCTGTCAAGTGAAGCTTGAAAAAGTATAGGAGCTTCTTTTGAGGCAGAATGTAGTGCTTTTGGTCCCATAGACTTATAGTATATTGGAGAGCCTGAAAAACGCTTGATAAATGCATTTTTATGCGTGTTTTTAGGTGCTATCATGTTAATGGGGTCTAAAATATAATTGCACATATTTTATTTTTTTTCTCAAGGTGTTAGCAAGTCTGTTTTCAGAGCCCATCATTTTCTGAATTTCCGTTGTTGTTCAAGTATATGACACTCAAGGTTATTCAGAAATGGGAGAAGGGGTTGGAGAAGGCAGGAGAAGTGAACAATCTAGGCCAAAATGAGACATGATCGCCAACCCCTCCCCCCGTCAGTGAGCCAGGCTTTTATCCAACAGTGCCGTCGCTCTACTCTTTGCTTTAACGCTGCATGGAAACATCGGCATCTTTTACATGCAGCATTAAAGCCTTTAATCACCACAGAGCTGCAGGTGATACACATGGGTTTATATATTAGGCAGCCACTTGCTTACTGACAGCTTGTCAGACTATTATAGATCCCATTACATTTCTATCACCTCCGCCATGAATAAAGAAATACACACACCCACACACAGAAATATGCACACAGACAGAAATATGCACAAATATAAATAGCACACACACAGAAATACACACAGACAAACACACTAGAAATACACACAGTAATACACACACAATAAGTCCCCATTCACAACTGTAAGTTTAGGTGCCATAATTGATTCCTGCGTCAAGAATTTGCATTTTCCTGGAAGCAGGAATCCCTAATCTGGTGTTTACAAGTGGCAGCTGTCACTTTTTCAAGTTAATGATCAGGTGACAGCAGAAACAGTCACTCTCCCTGGATGCATTGGTTGTGCATCCACAGAGAGTGATTCTTTTCTAATGACATGTAATAATATCACATACCATTACATGCGGTGTGCAGGCGTTTACATGCAGCGGCTTAATCCTCCTGTCCCATCGCACTCCTGACCGGACAAAAACCCAAATCCAACTGGGTGGGTGCGATGGTGACAACGGATGCCTCCGTGAAATGTAAATAGATTAAAGTAGTCACTCGCACTCCATGGTATTAAAGTCAATGCTGTTTATTGACTGAGATAACACACATCTCCTTAGCATAGGAGATGTGTGTTATCTCAGTCAATAAACAGCATTGACTTTAATATCATGGAGTGCAAGTGACTACTTTAATCTATCTACATGCAGCGGCTTTCACATGATCATTAACTTGAACAGGTGACAGTTTCTACTTGTAAACGCCAGATTAGGGATTCCTACTGCAGGAAACCGCAAATTCCCAACGCAGGAATCCCTAATCGCACCTAAACTTTGTGGTGTGAATGGAGCCTAATACACACATACATATATAGAAATACACACACACACACGTACGTAGAGATAAACAAAAGATGCAGAATAATACTTCCTTACCCTTGTTACCCCTTAGTTACCCCTTGCAGATAACATGAAAGAGCCCCATCACCTGCACAATCCCTGGTGATCCAGTGGTTGATTAGTAAGGTCTGGAGCAGACCTTACTAATCCTTCCTTTCGACTGGAGCTCAGAACTGTCAGAGCTCAGGCCGAAAGTAATTACGGAGTGCCAGAGCTGACAGAAGCTGCGGTCTGCATCTGACACTATTGTGCAGTTTTTCAGTTTCTAACTACAGTTTGTATGCTTTTAATTGTGTACTTACTTGTTAAGTAAAATACTAAATTCAATGTTCTGGAATACTTTTAATTAGAAATACAAGGATCACAGATGTGGCACCTCTGTCCTTATCACCCCACAGTCCCTACCAGAAAATTCCGCCTATGACCAAAAGCTATTCCCACTGCAGTCAAGTTTCCCCTGTGACACATTACTTATTGGCCACCTGTATTGGATCCTACATATGGCTATGCATTTCTGCTTTTATGGCAACATCCCTATCCCATTTTCCAAACGGGCTAAATGCCTGGCTATGCGTCTACATAGACATAGACAATACATCTGTGGGATTGGATTTATGTAACGTGTCAGACTGGCTATTTCTGGGAGGTTGCACTTTTGTCTAAATTTTAAATAGCTCAGTGAGAGGTCAGATCCAGCTCATTGACTGCTACCTACCGCAGGACCCTAATGTTCATTATTTCTGCTGCCTAGGAACTAGGACTGTGGCCAGCTTCTGTAATCCTACCTCCTTGCTGCCATTACTGACAGCTAGTTGATTTTGTGGGCTCCTCAAGCCATGGAACGGAATCCAGAAAAGCTTAGCATATGTAAGATTAACGCTAATAGGTAGATGTTTACAACAGCTAATTGTATGCCACCACATTTATATGTTTCTGGTGGATTTGATATTTTTCACTTACATGGTATTCTGTTTTCTTTATTTGTAATTCCAGTACTGCTATTTTTTGATTTGTAACACCCCACTTTTAAACTTAATGTGTATGTATTTGTACATTATGACCATAAACATTTCTTCATAAGCTCTTGCAAATGGATGAGACATAATCATGTCTAGTAACACATGTGGCAGTGTTTAAACAGGTCCCACACAATCATTAGATAAAGAATGTAGAACATAATATTCATAACATATTTAGTTCACATGTTGATGTTCCAAGTTTGTGCATCATACAAGATAATTCAAATTAAATAAAATTGATGGTTGTTTAGTGATGGAAAAGGGAGAGATGCGGCATATATTCAAACTAACTAGTGGAATTCTATACCAGCATACAATACAGGACAAATAGCTTGTGACCATTAAAGCATATCTAAACCCAAAACAAAGAAAAAAAAAATATATATATATATATATATATTGCAGCTTGCCAGTTTTTTTGTGGCTGCACCTGGTGATCCAGGCAGAAACACACTTCCTGTCTTAGGATGGCTGCACTCAATCAAGAGGATCTGCAGAGCCACTATTGGACAGCAGCATTGTCATCCTGTGGAGAGAGTAGGGTTAGGGTTAGTAGGGGACTATCAGATTTAGATGGACTTGACTGACAAATTAAGGACAAACTCCAGGTAACAGGCTTTAAGCAGTTACAGCAACAGTTTTTACTTTCCTTTTGGGATAAATTTATTACATAACTGTATAAAAACGAACTATTGTAAGCATCCCTGTCAGTGATAAAGGGTTTGTTTCAACCCTCTATATGCCACTTTTGCTGGACAGTTGGCCCGTACAAGGAAGTTGAAAAGCAATTACTTTTCTAGACCGATCACCACATGAAAATAAATGAAAAATGTCTTAAAAATTAAATGCAATTACCCCATTTAACTACTCGCTGTCCGCCCATTGTAAATAAACAGATGGATGGCAAGTTTCTTTCTGCAGGTTGCTGTATATGAACAGTGTTTTCTTTTTCTGCTCGCACGCGACCCCTAGCGCATGTGCGAGCTGAGTACAGTTGAAGTTTTATACAGCCATATCGGTTGTTCCATTCAAGCATCCGGGCAGTTCTACAGCTGCCTGATTTCTTATATGGTGCCAGAGACTGTGTGGGTCCCCCTCGCTGCTGCGCCCCCCCCCCTCCACCACCGCAGCCGGCTATCCTGGGCTTCGCTGTCCCCCGTGCTGGCCCGGGATTGGCACAGTGGCTGCCTGTACTGAGAATGGATTGAGATCCGCATTCTTTCACTTGCTGACCTCTCCTTTGATCTCTGAAGGTGGAAGTGATGTGTATTACATCTCTTCCGCCTTTAGCTGGCATTTTTCTGGCTGCTATAGCCAGAGAAGAAGTTGAACTTCTTTGGGGGTCCCTAGGTGACATTAGGGCTGTTAGGGACACCTGATGTCCATAAAGAGGACCTGTAATTGTATATTTGTTATCACTTATGGGGCTTATTATCCCCCTATGTGATAGCAATAAAGTTCACTGTAAAAAAAAAGTAAAAAAAAAAATTAAAGTCACATATAAAAAATGTTTTAAAAACACAAACTGTACAGGCACATACAAAAGTAAATATGCGTTGATTGCGGCTACATGCACCTACCTACAAAAACAATAATTACACCACACATGTTACATATCACTGCGAACGTCAGAATGCAAGCAATAATTCTAGTGCCATCAATCAATATTAACACCAAACTGATGAGCAGTAAAAGCTTTTAGAGCATCGTCTATGGGCAATTTGGGGTATGGTCGTTTTTTGCGATTTTAGGGGGTTGCAATTTTAAAATTTGACATGTTGGGTGTCTATTTAAATAACGTGACCCCATTTTTTATATTTTTTCAAAAATTAGGGAATAATAAATGTTTCATAACATAGCGTAGGGAAAACTGTTTTGTTTTTTTCAAAATTTTCGGTACTTTTTTCATTATATAATAAAAAATAAAAAACCCAGTGGTGATTAAAAACCACCAAAAGAAAGCTCTATCTGTCCCAGAAGAAATTGGTATAAAATTAATTTCAGTACTTGTCAGAATAAATAATAGTCAAAAAACCACAATGCTGAATACTAAAAATGGAGAGGAAGGGGGTTTAACACCACGATCTTCAAGTGGTTAAGGATTGGTAAACTGCAAAATATCACAATTTTGCTATTAGTTTAGATATGCTTTAGGTCAAAATAGTTATCATTTTATACCTACCATATATTTAGTACAATCAGCCCAAAAATATTGCATGACCATAGCTATTTGTGAACAAAGACAGATACAGCCAGAACAGTGTTTTTCAACTGTGCTCAATTATGTCGACAGTGGAAACTGTGAATAGGGTTGAGCTCCTGGTTTGTTAGTGTAGTGCGCCACTACAGAGCTATAGAATGCTATATACATTATTATCATCATCACTTATGTATATTGCCACTGATACGTTGCAGTGAATTGCAATTTGAGGTGCTAGGGAGAGGTCAAAGCCCATCTGCATTCAATGTGATTTATAGACCCAACTATCCTATCTTTCCCTTTTTTGTGTGTGTGTCAGTGACAAGTTTTGTTGCTGTTTTATGGCTGTTTCTCCTCTTTTGGTTTTGTTTTGGTTTTTTTTTTGGGGGGGGGGTTACATTTTGTGTAACATTAAATGTTATTCACATATTTTATTTTACTTTTAGTACTTAACTACAACTGGGTAATAATAAATGTTTTTATTATTACCCAGGCCACACACCCTGCCATCTCCACCTAGCAGGCAGATTTTTCTATGCCCCAGTTGCTGAGTCACTAAGGCTGGGAGCAAAGGTATGAAAGTTTACCTAGCTGCCAAGAAACTTGGTCAATACATATTTACTACGGGGTACTATTGGTAAATACATAATGCAGTTGTTATTATCTGATGCTTAGAACTGGCAAAATATGGTCAAAAGTTTGTGGACACCTATATATAGTTACATAGTTACATAGTATTTGAGGTTGAATAAAGACATACGTCCATCAAGTCCAACCTATTGTGTGTGTGTGTGTGTATAGGTCCATCAGTGTTCTCATTCTTAAGAGTACCTGTACCCTTGTACATTTCGATCTCTCAGGAAGTTGTCCAAAAGCTTCTTGAATGATGCCAGACTAATTGCGGAAATCACTGCTTGAGGCAGCGAGTTCCAGACCCTAACCGCGCGAACTGAGAAGAACCCCCTTCGCCCCTTGTGTTTGAATTTTTTTCTACCAGTTTTAGGTGGTGTCCTCTAGTCTTTGTTACGGAATTAATCTCAAAGAGTTTGTTGCTAATGTTGCTATGACTATGGAACATTTTGTACATGAAAATCATGTCCCCCCTTAATCTCCTTACTTCCAACGTAAACATGTTTACATTTAGTAGTTGTGTCTCATAGCTCTTGTCCTCCATCCCCTTTATGAGTATGGTCGCCCTCCGCTGGACTTTCTCCAGTTCAAGGACATCCTTTCTGTGGACCGGTGCCCAAAACTGCCCCACATACTCTAGGTGGGGCCGAACCATTGATGTGTAAAGTGGCATAATTATAGACTTATCCCTGCAAAATATTTTCTTCTTGATGCAGGACAAGATTCTACTAGCTTTGCTTACAGCAACCTGGCACTGTAATCTATTATTCAGTTTATGGTCTACAATGACCCCCAAATCTTTCTCCATTTCCGACTTCCCTAGCGGCATACCCATAATTGTATAACCCATTTGCCTATTATTCCTCCCAAAGTGCATAACTTTGCATTTATCGACATTAAACCTCATCTGCCACATAGTTGCCCACTCCCCTATTTTATCCAGGTCCTCCTGCAATGTTACACTATCTTGGTCTGTTTCTATTACCCTCCCAATTTTGGTATCGTCAGCAAACACTGAGATATCGCTGTGTACTCCGTCCCCGATGTCGTTAATAAACAGGTTGAAAAGCATGGGTCCCAGCACAGAACCCTGAGGCACACCGCTAATGACACTAGCCCAGTCTGAAAGGGCGCCATTTATTGATACTCTCTGTACCCGTTCCTTTAGCCAGTTCTCTATCCATGTACACACCCTTCCATCTATGCCCATAGCTCTCAGCTTGTATAGTAAGCGTTTATGAGGTACCGTATCAAAAGCCTTAGCGAAATCCAGATATACCACATCCACAGACCTCCCTCCATCCAGATCTCTACTTCCCCCCTCGTAAAAAGTCAGTAGGTTAGTCCAACACGAACGGTCTTTCCTAAACCCATGCTGGTTGTCATTTATTTTGTCATTATCCCGAACGAATTCAACTAAGTGGTCCTTGATCATTCCCTCTAACAGTTTACAAACTACCGATGTAAGACTAACTGGTCGGTGTCATTCTGAGCCTGATGAAGGGGACCACTTGTGGCCCCAAAAGTGCTTGTGTTGGATGGCAATATGCCATTAAAATGGATCATTGATTTTCAAAAATGGTGTGCTGGTGACATTATTTCCCTTTTTCTGTGATATACACGGTGCCCTCCGTGGTCACTACAAGCACCCACCCAGCTTTGGGTTTTGCGGTAAGGAGTGCAGCAAGATATTTTGTTTATAACTGGTCGGTAATTCCCAGGTTGGCGTCTTGCTCCCTTTTTAAATATTGGAACTACCGTAGCCCTCTGCCAGTCACTCGGAACTCTACCAATCATTAGAGAGTCCTTAAAAATGAGGAATAATGGTCTAGTTATAACCTCGCTTAGTTCCTTAAGTATCTTGGGGTGTAGATTGTCCGGTCCCAACGCTTTATTTGCATTAAGTAGACTAAGTCTTTGTTGTATCCCGGGTTCCGTCAACCACTTGGCTATATTTTGTGATGACCTCTGTGTTTTATTATCGGTGTCAAACCCGTTTCCATTCTGGAGTGTATACTGAGGAGAAAAAAGTGTTCAGCACTTCGGCCCTCTCCTTGTCGTTTGTGACAAACTTCCCGTTTTCGTCCTTTTTTTGGGCCTACCTGCTCCTTTCTCCCCTTTTTACTGTTTATATATTGGTAAAAAAATATTTTTTATTTACAATATGTCGCAATATGCTTTTCATACTCTATTTTAGCTGCCCATATTGCTAGTTTGCATCTTTTATTACATTCTTTGTAGTTATGGAACGACTATGCCGTCGCCTCCATCTTATATTTTATGAATGCCACTTGCTTTTCCTTTATGTGATGCTTTACATTTTTATTCAGCCATACAGGTTTTGTTTGTGATCTTTTACTTTTATTACCCAACGGTATACATTTGGCAATGGCAACATGTAAAGTGTTTTTAAAACATTCCCACTTTTGGTCCGAGTTCAGTTTGTGAAATAAATTTTCCCATTTGATGTCCCCCACTAGCAATGCGCTTGATGGAAAACCCATTCCAAATCCATGTTCATTAGCATAGTGATTTCCACCACCCTTCCTCTTTGCAGCTTAAACAGTTTCTGTTCTACTGGAAAGTCTTTTAACAAGATTTTGAAGTGTGTCTGTGGAATTTTGTGAGGTTACCTGCCTAAGTTGGGAAAGAAGACCTGGTGCGCAAATTAACAAAAAGGTGTTCAGTAGGGTTCAGGGCTCTTTGCAGACCACTCAAATTCCACCCATCCTTCAACTCATCAAACCATGTCTTTATGGAGCTGGCTTTGTGCACTGAGGGACACAGGAATGTAGTACTGTAATTCTTAGATATTTAGGTCATATTGCTGCATTGCTTGATAGTGTCCAATGAGGGTGAACACTTTTTTCCCTCAACTCCTTTTTTACATTTTATTTATTTATTTAGATAAGTTTTCCTTGGTGTCGTCAATCAATAATTCAAAACTCTAATAAAAGCAACTTTATTGACTCCAACAAGTTCCCTTGGTATCATGTTGATTTTATTGGAGTTATAGTGGAACGTCCCCCAGATAAGGGAGTAGTTGTGAATATATTGAATAAGCAATACTGGATAAATGGCAAGAGCTAAATATGGGTGTGGCTGAACACACAGCGAGCTCTATTTGTTCCCATGAAATACAACAATGCCCAAAAGCAGCTCTGACAATGCGAGTTGGCACTGCCTTTAACCCCTTCGTGACTGACGACGTACAGTGTACGTCACCAGCATCGGGGCTGTTTAAACAGACTCCCGGCGACTTTTGCCGCACCTGGCCCAAAACAAAAACACAGAGCAATGGATCCCATGTTAAGGGTGACTCAAACAGCTTCTGTTTCAAAACGAACAGCTGTATTATGAAATGCTGTTCCTCAACAGCTATATCTAAGACGACAGCCCCATCACAAGGATAGGGTACTCTAGGTTAACAACCTATTGTACCCAGAATATAAACTTGTTACAGAAACCGAAAGATGAAGACATTGAGCTTAAATATTGGAAACGACCTTTAGCAAGAAGAAGCGTACACAAATTGGTACATGGAATGTCCTGACCCTTGCCCAATAGGGCAAATTCTCTCAACTTGCTAGAGAGGCGAGTCGCCTAAAGCTTGAGATCCTGGCACTGAGCGAAGTCTGTTGGGTGAACTTTGGAGAGCACAAGACCCCCCTCCAACCATGTCTTGCTGTCAGGATAGAACTGGCCAGTTACACACTGACACAATGGGGTTGATTTACTAACCTTATAAACACACCACGAACGTGTATACACCTCTGCAGTGTGTTCCCTCCCAGCATGATCTATGGGTGGAATCTAAACACCTTTGTAATGTGTACACACCCAGCAGGTGTGTTGTGTAAAGCCCTGAAGGAATTCCAAGGTGATGTTGGGTAAATTAGCTCTATGTTGTGTTGCTTGCGTTGATGAATGCAAGGAATGTAAATGCATGAGCTAACCATTTTTGTCTAAACTGTGAAGCAGCATTATATATGCATCATGTGCATGATTTTTACATATATGGCATTAGTGGAAATATGCTTTTAGAGACTTTTTGGTTGATAAATACGTTTTGCTGTGTGAAAATCACACACACCTGGTGTGTGTGTGGGTTTAGGTTAGTAAATTACCCCCAATCAGTGAGCTTAAACAAATGCTCTGAGCACTTTGAACAACTCTTGCAGACATCGACTGCTCAACACCAACAAAACCAGCAGCGCCACCTCCCTAAGATCCAGAGCTTTAACTACGTCAATTCCAAGGCGCAAGCAATGGCTGAAATCAATATCATGAAGCCCAACACAGCACCAGGAATTGACCAAATTTCAGCTGAGATGCTTAAAGCCGACCCCATGCTGTCAGTACAGATGTTGCTTCCTTTCTTTAACAATATCTGGGATACCAGAATGTTTCTGATTGACTAGATGCAGGACATCTTAATAAAAGTTGCAAAGAAGGGGGACCTAACCGTTTATGACAACTGGTGCAGGGTTATGCATTTGTGTATTACTCTCAAAGGCTTGTGCAAGGTGATCCTAAATCAGATCCAGGAGAAGATTGATGTTACTCTCTGAAAATAGCAAGATCTTGCATGGATCACATTGCCATGCTCCAGATCATTCGAAGCCTATATGATGATATCAATGCTGTTGACGTGAACCTTACCTTGCTGCAGATCAAATCAAAAGATGAGAACCGCCAAGAGTGGAAGTCTTTCACTACGGCCCTATGCTCCTCAATGGAGCACGATATATAACTAACTTTACAGGTGATCACAGTCTAACTCCCACTCAAACAAACAGCAGATCTCGAGGCTGGAATTATTTTGCCTCATCTGCTCAGCCTTTCTCATAAAAGGCTCCTTTCCATTTTATAGGGGGAAAGTTGTTTGTTCATCCTCCTGGGATTCCTTACAAGTTTATCTACCAGCAGTTTTTACATGCTCAGGCTTTCCCTTGTAACTCAACACCTAACCTTTGATTTAGGCATCTTTATTAAGCTGACACTTCTGGTGTTACTGCATCCCATTGTGCTTTTTTTCCAGAATGGATTTGAGTACAATGAACCCTCTCTGATTCCTACCGTGGTAAACATCTGTCATTGAGAGTTGTTTCTCATTTGATCCACACTCCTCTCCACAACAGTCATTAAAGCCCTATCCCTCTCCTAAGGGATTTTGTGACTTGCTAGATCAACAGGCATCAATTGCCACTACTCCCTTGCCTTTGTGAGGTTCTAACTCCTGTACTCCAGTGCTTTTACACCCTAACCACAGCACTGACTAGTTTCCCAATCCTCTTTTGGGAAAATCTGGAAATTGGGCAATGTACAAAAACTGGTCTTTCTGACCGTTTAGCCCTGCTAAATATTTTTGGTAATCTAGACTTTTTCCTATTGGCCGACACCTGCTAGAGTCCTATAGCAGGTCACAGCCAATGAATAACAACTGGGCAGAGCCGGCCTTGACATCGTGGCCGACTCTGCCCAGTTATTATTGTTTAATGACAGATCAGCTTCCCCAGGTCATTTTGGAATGCTGATCTGTCATTACAACTGGGCAGAGCCAACCGTGATATCACGGTTGGCTACGCCCAGCTGTCACTTGCGGGGTGAACGGCCAGCCTTAAGCAGGCTGTTTGCCTCGCTTCGGCTCAGTCGAGTTGAAGCATATGCCTTTGGCTCTGCTGAGCCGCTCGGCTGCCTTCGGCTGCTGTACGGGCTACAGTGAATAGACACGTACAGCAGCCCTTTGGTTCGCCTGGAATTACAATCACTACCATAGATCCTTCTAAATAAGCTATATCTTCTCACCACCAGAACTTACATCTTCCACTTAGCCATCCCTTTATCCAGTAATCCACTTCATTGGATCACAGGCCCCTACCTTCTACACAGCATCTTACAATCTCCTTGCTATTTTAATGGGAGCTTTCTGGACTACTTTCTCAGTGCCTCACAGGATCTAACACACTCTATTTACACACGGTAATGGGAGAGCTGGAAACAATCTTTCATACTGCAGATAATTAATTGTAACTATAAGTATACTAATTTACTTTCCACATTAGCAGTTTCATTTCTATGGTTTCCAAGAGCACTCAGCATCACACCAGGACCAATTCTGCAATCTAAACTTGCAGCTCCTGGTAAGCAACTCATGCTGTCAATCTTGCCTTCTACTCTGTTAACAAATCCAGGTGCTAGAAGCACTACGACAGCCACCAATAGTAAAACTTGCATTAAAATAAAACATGTATAACAGTCTTACTGTTTGGCAGGTATATATCAGTTAAATGTATGATAACCAGCATACCCCTATTGTATAGTACTTTAATCCCCTAACACATCCCCTCTCCTAATGTAGGCAGTATTTTGTCCAACACAGGTCTATCACAAATCATGGTAGGTAGAGCATCACCAATGTCCCCAATGCTCATCTTATGCAGCAAAACTTTACAAAAAGTTCAATCTATTTAAGCCTTGCCACCCTAGGGTCCTACAGTTGCAAAAGAGAGCAATGAATGTCCACACTAGATGTAGCACATGATGATAGTAACCTCTTTGTTGCAGGGGGGTGAACATTTACTATATGTGGGGGAGAATCCACTGCATGTAACTACAGTTCCTCATGGATCCCCTTTTCCCTTCCATCACTGTCACAAAGGTTATTGAAGTAAGCTCATGTGTGAGCAAGTGACGTGGGTTCCCCGGGGTGTGGAGTCTAAGGGTCTGCTGGTTTTCTACCGGGGACCCCTTACAGAGGTTTAGGTTCTACCTTCTCTATCATGTGAAGACTAACTTACACTAGCAGAAGCAGATCAGTGTTGGTGCATTTTAGAGGCAGTGGTGGAGACAGTAACTATTCTGCAAAGAAAGACTAAAGATTGTGGAGCAGGCTATGACTAGAACATGAGCATGCAGGAGAGAACAGTGGATTAGACCAGGCAGCAAGACCGTGGACCCCATCACAGCAACATACTGAATGAACAGTGGATTGGGCCAGCCAGTGGGAAACCACAAGAGCAGAGTGGAACAGAGAAGGATCTAGACAAAAAAAATCCTGGAATACAGTCCAGGGGATGGGGAAGTTGACACAGAAGTGAATCCATCAGAATTTGAATATCTGTACGCAGTACAGGTGACATCTGGACACAGCCTGGTGACAACTGGACACAGCCTGGTGACATCTGGACGCAGCCTGGGGACATCTGGACACAGCCTGGGGATCTGGACGCAGCCTGGTGACATCTGGACACAGCCTGGTGACAAAGGGATGCAGCCTGGTGAGATCTGTACACAGCCTGGTGAGATCTGTGCTCAGCTCTGTTGAGATCTATACACAGCCTGGTGAGATCTGTATTCAGCTCCGGTGAGATCTGTATTAATCTCTGGTGAGATCTGTATTATTCAGCTCCGGTGAGATCTGTATTCAGCTCAGGTGAGATCTGTATTCAGCTCTGGTGAGATCTGTATTCAGCTCTGGTGAGATCTGTGCTCAGCACTGGTGAGAAACTGCCCTAAAATCATTAGTCTGTATTGTTTTAGAAAAAATGTCACATGTCCCTTTAAGAAAAAGTATCGGTAATTGGTATTGGCGAGTACCTGAGGAAAAGCACTTGTACTTGGTCTTGAAAAAATGGTATTGGGACATCCCTAATATACTATGCATATATATTGTGATGCTTGGGGAAGTTAGCACAAAGGGTGAGCACTTCATGACCAGTCTCCAAGTCGTTTTAACATAAAAAAAGCACAGTCTTTTAGTTCAACGACAGAACAATGACTTTCTTCAGTAACAAAAACTTAAGGTTTGCTTGTCTTTCAGCAATAGACAATATGACAATGTCCAGCACACACAGCCACCTGGCTCCACTCTGACTTCTGGGTGGAGTCCTTCTGTCTCCTGAACACATCTGTTCCTCTTCCCAGCAGGAGTCCCAAACATCAACCAGCACCCTTTCCATAAGGGCTGTGCACAGGTGCGTAATCACTAGGTGCTGGCCCCTACTAAACCACTGACCCAAGAATAGAGATTTCATCCCTCCAAATTATCTTTAAAATAGTTCCAGGATCCCATGTCAAATACGAAAACCTGGAGGGAACTGCAAAGCCAGCACTTTCCCAGCAAAATAATTTGTTTCCTTGAACCGCTCAGCCCCTCTGGCTGAGAGTCCTGGGTGACTGCAACACCCAGTCCTACCGTTGGATTGGCACACAATATATATATAGATATAGATATCTATATCTATCTATAGATAGATATAGATATATATAACAGATAGATGTAGTTGTATATTTAAATATCATCTAAAGGCAAACTGTACATGAAAGGACTTATCCACATTCTTGCATTAAAGAAAATACACCACCAACGGAGTCTAGTTGGGTTAAAAATAAGGAAAGCAATGGCTGTATTTAGTTTAATGGATACTGCTTTTGGTTTAAAAAAAATACATAACATATATTTTTGTGGCTGTTTTCAGAATTACCTTAAAAAGCTGATCTCATATCTAGACATAAGTGAATGTTTAAAAATCTGACATCCTAAACCTATGAATCAAGGGTAACCTATTGACATCTGTATTTGTGTGGATCAGTTAAGTTAATGGATGAACCAAAACTAATCTATCAACTAGTCAATCAAAATAGGAACAGTGATTGTAGTGCATTTGGGCCACCCATAAACAGGCAGAGCTCTTATGGAGGATCATATGCAATAAGAAAGAAACTGAGTTTGAGTGCCATCAACATCTGCTGATCCTTTTCTCATTGATTCGGATTATGTTTGGGTGTAGTGCATGTCTAGTAGTAGATATTTATGATCACTGTTATTAGGTGTTTTTATGGGTTTAGGGTTGTGTTATATTACTTCGATTTCAGCATATTCAATATTTTAAAAAATGCATATATTTTCTAGGAAAGCAGCTATTTTTTATGTGAAGGAATAGTAGTTACATTAAGGTTCCTCAATATCAAAATTCATGTTCCCTGCTAATGAGGGGTTCTTTTTTTGCCAACAGGTCTAGGATAGTTCTGTAACACTCAGCAGTCATCTAAGGGCCACTGCCATTTAGCTAATAGCAAACGCTGAGTCTGAACACTACTTCCCTAACCTTGCTGCCCTTGGCACTGGCTCACAAAAGCCATTATAATGAATACTGCCCTAACTGTATTATTAAAACACTACTGTAGATGAGAAGGTGCAAAGTACATGACTGAAATGTTCCAGACTTTTAGTTGGTGATTTCCTTCGGTGCCTTGGTTAGTATTTCTATACATGGACATTTATACTGATGTAGGCAGATAAACTCATTAACAGGGATGATAGTATACCTGATTGTATACCATGATAGTGGTGTATTTGACTAAATTAATTTCCCCGCAAAATTACTGATTTTAAAGTCTCCCAAATATCATCAAAACAAAAGTTGCTTTAAGTACTTACCTTAAATGATGCCTTTTGATCTGATCATCTTCTTCCTTCCACTTGTTTCCAGCAGTCTCTCCAGCACTGGTGCGGGTCTCTAATCCAGCGCAGACTGCTGTCTCTTCCTGTCGCAACAGAGTCTGTCTGGCATGCATGCTCACGGCTGCGTGCATTCACTTCTACTGAGTCTCTCCTCTTCTCCCCATCGGTGATATGGACTGCGCTCGCCCACATCATCCTCCTACACAGCCATTCAGGACCTGTGTACTGCATTTACCTGTTTGGCAACTTATTCAATTTATTTTATGTTTTTCCATATATCTACTGCCTGCTAGCAGTAGATATATGTAAAAAAACAGAGACTTTTATTCTAATTTAAGCTATGTAGCTAAAAGTTCTTTTTCTAATTTGGTGGTAGTTTTGTTTGGTTGCATTTAGGATGGTTTACTTTATTTCATTTTGTGTTTTTTGTATTTGTATGTATTCCATTTGTTTGTATTCTATCACTATTTGTGTACTGCTGTGCTGTTTTAAATGTTGTATTTACTTTTTCTCAGTGACACAAGACCAGATCCAGTATAGCTAAAATGAGCCATTTAAAGCCTACTGGACACTTGAAAACCATCAATGAATTTTTCCAATGAATTTTTCCAAAGCAGTAAAATTTCAAAGAAATCACCTGATGTTTGCTGAAATTTCGTGAAAATGGAAACTAATTTTTTCCTAATCGTTATGTAACAAATGTTCATGACCAGATAGATACATTTCTATAACAAACCTGAAGCCATTGTATGTATGCAGTTCACTTATTTAATACAATGTAAGGGAGTTTCCTTCCTACATGTTGTATGAAGCCTCCAGATCACATTTCATGATGCTGCCCCTATACGCTTCTGGGATATTGAGTTATGCGCTCCACCTAGGCAATTCAGCATATGCATATTTTACAGAAACACCTTCTTAATGGCTTATACAGTTAGTACTGACCTATATAGACATCTGCATAAGGTGTGGGTTTTTCAAATGGATCTGCTTGTTACTTGCTAAGCTGAGTATTGGGGAACATGGTTTTTGCTCTTGTAGTGACATGCATCTCCCACTCAATTCTATGCATTGATTATAAATTAATGAGCTGCTTATCATATTTCCTCTCAGTATTGCTTAACAAAAGTTTATGAGTCTTGAAATAATTTAGGAAGACATCAGCATAAGGACAATTTACTATTTGTGCTAAAAGAAAATTACCCATCTTAATATAGATATGACATGTTAGTATGCATATAAATATAATGCTATGTTGGTATCCATATGGTTAGCTAAGCATATGGGTAAACTCAACTTCACTCACCTAAACATATCACATGAACCAACTTTGAATGTATTTGTTGCTAACATCAAAGGATACATTGATTTATATGCATCTGGGAAGTACTACTTGCTTTGATCCTTTGTACATTTACTTATCTATATATCTAGATTTCCTAAAGGTCAGAGTTCAACAATCATATTGTACTTGATTTACTGATATTGTATATAGCCATTATTCCAGAGCTATTCTTTGAATGCCACAATATTCCAAAGTCTACCATAGAAAGAAATTGCACCCTTTATCACAAATGTCTTGGGTTAATATACTGCATTGGAACACAATGAACTGAAACTATGTTCCAGTGACCCATATGACCTTGAACTGCCTCGGGATCACTTCTATACTAGACGATCAAAACGACACAGACCTGACCAACAGCAATTTGATTCTCAAGGGCCAAGCAGGGCTTCTTTATTCAACCACAAGCAAACAAAAACACTGCTAATGTATCATCACCTTGACTTGACAGGCAAGAAAACACAAGGTTTACAGGGCTTTCCGATCTCTGTGTCCAAGTTAGCAACGGCATAAACATATACATAGTTCTCAAGCAATGAAGCTTTAATATGCTATCACTGATCTTGTACTCAATAACCCAAGCAATTTATTGAGATCATTAAGCACTTCCTAATTACGGAAGAACTTTGAAAATAGAGAAATATTTTGCTAAGCTGGTTTAAAATATCAGCCTTTATCAAATTATCAAAGTATTGCTCTTTATAAAGGGTTTTGGAGACAAGTGTTCTATTAGAAATAATTATAATAAGTTTTCTGATGAAATTGAACACAGGAGTTTTATTTTGATAACAGAAAAAAGCCTGTGCTAAAAAATAAGTAAAGCATAAATACAAATCTACTGGTGTATAGCCCTTAAAATGTCTTGGCTGTACATTACATTAAGCGTATTCAACAGCCTGGAAAAATACAGTTCTGCATTGGTAGTCTAAATTCATCTCATGTAAAAAGAAACTATACTGTTCTTTTTAATCATATTTGTTTTACATTGTTTTGAGACTTTACAAGTTAATTAACTGATCTTTGATATTGCTACTTTCATTATTAGCAAAATCTTTGTTTTAAAAATAAACATTTAGCACATGATGCCTCCATTACACTTTAAAAAAACATTTCAGGATTTCTAATAATACAACCCAGCACTGCCTATTAACTTGGTAGCTTCTATTCAGTGAAAAACTTATTGGTACATATCTGCTATGAGAGGGCATGGGCGTTATTTCCCTGTCACAATTGCAATCCCCAGGATTGCTTTGCAGGACAGGGCAGTGCAGAAAAATGCTCACTGCCCTGTCCTGCTCACACAGCAGATCACTCTCTAACTAGCTGGATGAGTGAGGCAATGCCCTCTAGACATGTGCAATTAGTTTCGGAAAGATTCGATATTCAGATGAATTTTCGTTATTCGGAAATTTGGATATATCCGAATCTCAGAATGACAGAAATTACAAATGCAAACGAATCCGAATATCCAATAATGAAAATTTTGAGCTAAATTCTTTAGCGGTAGTCTGTACGAATTTACGTTGCAGCAAAGTAACATTAGACAAAAGGAAAAAAAAAGACTTTTGCAGATGTCTGCAGAAAAAAAATGCGTGAGGTTCCCCCCAAAAGACATAACAGGCCCTTTAGGTCTGGTAGGAATTTTAAGGGGGAACCCCACCCTCAGAAAATGGGGAAAAAACACCCCCTAAAATTCCTACTAGACCCTTGATCTGAGCACAGGCCCGGCAGGGCAGGAAAAGGAGGGACAGTCGAGTGCCGCAACCCCCCCCCCTCCCCGCGCGCCTTACCAGGCCATGTACCCTTGGCATTGGAAGGGTGTCCCCATGCCGATGGGAACAAGGGCCTCTTCTCCACAACCCTGACCATTATTCCAGAGCTATTCTGTGGTGGTTGTGGTGGTCTGTGGGCAGGAGGGCTTATTTGCATTAGGGTACACCCAGGTGCAGCTCCGTGTTGTAAATAAGTAAGGGGTACTTGTACCCCTACTCATTCACTAAAGGGTTAAACTGAAATGTAAATAAACACACCACACTTAGAAAAAAAATCCTTTAATTGAAAAGAAAACCAAAGAAGTCAATTTTTGACAATTCCTTTATTAAAAAAAAGAATCCATCGATATAATCCAGCGCCAGTCACGATGTGCAATACCTGGCGACTCACCGTAACAAAAATAGTTCTGCTGCACATGACCTGTCCGAACCCGAGGAACTCTCGACGCAAAAGGACATCTTTGGCCAGAATGTAAACAAGTTCCGTGATGTTCCACCCATTTCACATTCTGTGCTGTCAAATAACACAACATCATTCAGGAACTCCTGAGCTGAGCTGAGGGAGCCAAGGTGTCATATGAATAGTATTATGACACCTCGGCTCACAGACCCAAATGGCATTCGGGAGCTCAGGAATAGCATTTGGGGGCTCCCGAATGGTATTGTATTATGACAGCTGAGAATTTCATATGGGTGGAACGAGCCCCGTGACGTCATGACTCGTCCTTTTGTTCACATTCTGGTAGAGATATAATTTTGCGGCAAGTCTTCATCGGGTTCGGACAGGTCATCGTGTGGTGGGACTTTTTTTATTTGGCAAGTCGGCTGGCATCGGTCATTATGATTGACACTGGATTACTTCGATGGATCCCTTTTATTTATTTTTTTAAATAATGGAATTGTCAAAAACTGACTGTTTTTTTTCCATTAAAGGATTTTTTCTAAAAGTGTGGTTTCTTTAGTTTAACCCTTTAACGAATGGGTAGGGATACAAGTACCCCTTACTCATTCACAAGAAGGGGGACAACATCTGGGTAAGAGAGAAGATGCTGTTGCACTCCTTACCGGATATCCCAAATGCTGGGGAGGGTGCTTGTAATGACTGTGGATGGCACCGCTGCATACATATATTGTTGTGAAGAATTTCACCAGCACACCGAAAAACCTTTCAGGATCACCAAATGCTAGTTTTATTAAACAGTTTGTCAGAGTGAAAACAAGCGCTTTTGGGGCCATGCAGGGACCCTTCATCAGGCTTAACACTGACTAATAGTGAATTCATTAAAGGGGTACCCCTATGCAAATGAGCCCCCCCTGACCGCAGACCCCCATAACCACCGGGTCAGGGTTGTGGGGAAAAGGCCCTTGTCCCCATCAGCATGGGGACACCCTCCCAATGCCGAGGGCACGTGGCCTGGTAAGGCGCAGGGAGGGGGGCACGCAATCATCCCCCACTTTCCTGCCCTGCAGGGCCTGTGCTCGGATAAAGTGTCTGGTAGGAATTTTAGAATTCCTACCAGATCTAAAGGCTCTGGTATGAATCGGGAGGGGGACCTCTTTCTTTTTTTTCTTCTGCGGACTGTAAAAAAAAAAAAAAAGTCATATTTTTTCTTTTTGTCTAATGTCACTTTGCTGCAATGAAAATTAGTCTGGAAAAAAAATTTGTACATACTACCGCTAACGAATTTCATCCGAATCCCAAATCAAATTGACTTTTGGACCCAAATCTTGAAAAACAAAAAATACGAATGAAAACCAAACTAAACTAATTTTTTTACGGTGCACATGTCTATTGCCCGCTCACTGGACTTTTTGTTAGCAAAGGAGTGACGACTTTCTCATCCCAGAGAGAGAGCAACCTATGGAAACAGGTATTTTACAGGACATTTTGCAATTCTGTCACTGGCAAAGGTGGCAATAGGCTTAGTCCCTACTGTGACTCATGCAGCTGTGTGTATGTAATTTGATCTCCTGTTATTCAAGTCTATAAACAACACAGTGCTATAAAAAGTTCATAGCAATCATACAAAGAGATGCAAATACATGGTGAGCAGTTTTAGTAAGCTGCACTTTCAAAGCGAGTCACCAGCCAGGTTTTAAACAAGAAATCAAATTAGAGTGTATTATTTCTCAGAAAAAGCCAGAAAACTTGTACAGGCTCAATGCACACTATGCTAGTGGACATCAAAATTAGTGTATATTATTTTGCAGAAAATTGCAAACTAAGTAACACTACAGCAAGCAGAATTAGTAGCAGCTAAACAGAAACTGAAGTTGTTGTGGACACACACAAAAGAGGTAGTCCTAGAAAGGTTAGTTGGGTCTATGACCATGAACACAGAGGGGGGGAACACAATAAAATGTAGCCCACCACAAATTACAGTAGTGTAGCACAATACAGCACAGTGAACACAGAGGGGTACACACTGTAGCCCATCACACTGCAATTCACTGTATAGTGGCACAATACAGTACTGGATATAGCACTATTCAGCACTCAATAGTATAAAAGTAATTATCTTTTACTGCAAGCATTATGTCAGCTTTCCCTGTCTACTCCAGGTATCCAACACCACTGCACTATTTATCAGCACTGCAGTATAGAAGCAGCTATCTCTCCCTGCAGACACTCTCTTAGTGCTCCCTATCTGCTCTAGGTCTCTCCAACACTGACTGTGTATGACATCACTGTAAATAGCACTTTTCAGTAGAACTTTATAGTATAGCAGCAACTATCTCTCCCTGCAAATACTCTGTCAGTTCCCCCTATCTACTGCAAGATGTTGGGAACCTTGAACTTCATAATGAGGGGAGTAGAACATAAGAAAACCCTTACTTTCTGCTCTTTTAAGCCACCTGACCAGAGTTCAAGCCAGTAAATGAATTATTGATAATTGGTAGCTATGGGGGTGAAAGGGGTATTCATTTGTCATTTTCCCAAACTGCAAACGCTTGCGTTCGGGTTTAAACTGATGTTTAATCTGAAGGTCATACCCAGAGAAGGCCATCACAGATAGGAAGGGGGGAGGAGGTTAGTGCAGATTAGTTTAGGAAGGCAACACAATTGCTGGGGGAGTAGATAGGTTAACAATATTTGGGATAAAGTTGGAGTTGTCCCTGAAGTAAACTTGTAGTGAGATAATTTGGAATATCAAACCATTGTTGACCTCTACTTTCTAATCTGACTTATATTGTGTTGCAAGCTTGTTTTAGCTCAGTGACTCAGAAACTATTGAAGCCAGAGGCAACCTGGCATTTGGTATTCTTTGAAGGAGATAAACGATGACAACCCCTTTATTCTCTCACTACAGGTTTTCTTTAAGATATCCATAGGCATGAAATTAGCTCAAACAACAAGTTCATATCCAAACAAACAACCAGCTGGCCAGTTTCAGGTGGAATGGTCAATAGCACAGGTTAGAAAACTTGTAATGATCACTGTTGTGCCCCTGGATAGAAGTGCAGTAGCAATAATCCTCTCTCCTTTACATAGGCATAAACTTGTATGCTTTGTAAAACTGAGCATGCAAGTGTACAGAGTGGTTTTCATTGCATTAAAGACCCTCTGAGGTTGATAGGAACAAGCATGCACTACGAACTGCCCTACAAAGCCCTACCATCTTGACAATAGATCTAAAATGCATACATTTTGTCAGCTATCTACTTGTACTTGTATCTACACTGCCAGAGGCGTAACTAGAAACCCCAGGGCCCCGGTGCAAGAAACCATTGAGGGCCCCCCCAATAAAAACATGATTTTGATACCTTTTTTTTTTTTTTCTTTTATTAAATGAAAAGTTTTTTTTTTGTTTTTTTTTCAGGGCTAGTTCACACCAGCTGCAGTGTGTTCCGGCCGAATTAGTGCTGGAACACACTGGATTGCAACCCGTCCAGCTCACTGCGTTCTGGGGTGTTCCAGCAATGCATTATAATGTAAATAAATTCATCGCTGGGCCCCCCCCAAGTGGCCGAACGCCAGGGCCCGGTCGCAATTGCGACCGCTGCGACCCTGGTAGTTCCACCAGTGTACACTGCTAATATATACACTTTTATTAGCTCATTTGTTATTGACTAGCCAGTGAGCAAGCAAACTATTATGGTGACCCATTCAGCGACTTTGCACAGAGATATCAAACATGCCAATAACTCAGGCCCTCTTAGAATGCAACAGTCGGTCTGGGGATTACCCTATTTTTATAGCATAAAAGTCGCACACAAATGTGAATTAAAATAATTATTGGAATGTTTTCCATGTTCACAAAATGTTTAACTTCTACTTTATCTAAAACACTGACCAATTAAAGATGATTCCAAAACTATTGAAAATATTCTAATTTGTATGTTGCAACATAAATGTATTTCTAAATCAATAAAATGTATAATATATTAATATAATTACCTTACAATTACCAATGCAAAATTATGAAATTTAAAAAAAGAAAGCAATTTTTAAAAAGATCTATTTATTTAGCAACTTCCTTTGAGCTTTTTTTCTTTCTAACTGTGTTACAATATGTTTTAGACAATATCTGCATATGTTGTTAAATTATTTCCTGAAGTGAGTGCAATCCATATGGTCCCAAGAAAGGGGTTTGTCGCATAGGTCATTCCTAAGGAAACATTGAGATGCATTGCTCCAGGCATTTTTCTGTTTGCATTTACTGGCTTTAGAAAATTTACAGTTTGCCTGATTGGGCAGAACATGAAAAGGGTGACCATAAGCATCCCTGAAATTACAATCACAGATGAGTAAACTGTTGTTAACATATATGAATTAAAATAATATTCTATCTATCCAGCTATGGTTTGTGTGTATGATGTATGTAACACATGTTATATTACAAATGATCATAACTATTCTGTCACAAAACATATAATTTCGTTAATAAGTTACCCCTAAAAAAAATTAATTTTTTTGTCACCTAGTGTAGGACTTACCAAACATGAGGACTTTTGATTTGGGTGGTCAGCTTACATACTGTATACTAGCCAAAATACAAACGTATATCTCTTTTAATTTTCTATGCTTTGGTCTTTTGGGGGCAAGAGGAAAGGAGTGTTTAAAATGCATACCAGACCCCTGCTAAAAACCTATCTTTGGGCTAACTATCCCCACACACACACACTCTCCTGTCACCCACTCTGCTGACATTCATTCTGATTTCATGCTGCTGCAGTCTGGATCCTGAGAGGACTGTGAGTAGTAAAAAGTATCCACATCACCCAGGCAGTAACATAACACCTGAAGAAAGACCCTCTACCTATTCAATGAAGAAGATAAAAGACTTGGAACCAGGAGCATTATGTGACAACCGATTTAAGTGAATGTAAATGGATTTTAACTTATTTTTTTAAACTGGCAAGTGCTCAGCATTATGGCATACAGCTTTAAAGTTTATATTAATGTGACACTAAACTCAAGTAATGCATTCATGTACCTTCACTATTAATAAAAATGCACTTTATTTGTGCATCACTCGGCTGTGGATCCTCAAATCATCTCTGAATTCATGCTGGCACTGTCCTTCCTACTGGAGGGTGGCTACTTTTGTTCCCCATGGTCCCTGTGTGTGTTGTAAAATAGCCACTGCTCCAAGCTCACTACCGTGATGGACTACAATCTCAGTACAAATTAGTAAACTAAAGATGATATTGTAGTCCATCATGGGAGCGGGCTACAGCTGAGTGATGCGCAAATAAAATATATTTTGTTAATAGTTAGGGTACATGAAAGCATTTTTCAGATTTAACTATTGGTTTAGTGTCACTTTAAGGAAAACTGATGATAAAAAAGAAGACCCAAAACAATAAGGCAGGAAAATAGCTGTAATACAGAATAAAAATGAGGAGAGAAGTTGATGTAAACATAAAAAATGTGAAATGCTCAGATCCGGGAATATCTAGAATATAGGCAGAGCTTCCATGAAGGATCACTTGAAGCATTCATTGTTCGAGTTAAAAAAAAAAAGTTCATGCTTCTTGGTACTTATGTTGAGTTTATTCTTTAAAATATTCAAAGTATGATTTGGTCTGGCAAGCACTAAAAATCTGCCAAGAAGGAGCTCTCTAAGAATTTGCAACATGATCCCGGAAAAAGCAAAATGTATTGTGGCTTTATTATCTGCGGCAATGCAGGGAGACCAGCACACCATTGTGGGTGGCAGTTAGTGAAACACAAGGCTAGGGCTGGGTTTCTTCGGTATCTTTTTAAAATACATTTACAACCACAAAAATAGGCTACTGCAAGAATAAATATTATCTTTTTATGTTTTAATGTAATGTTGCCAACAATCTGCTCTACTAATGACTATGCAGGTTATATAAAATAAGAAATTAGGGAAATAGTATATGTCTGTAAAAAGTATATAAAGTGTATAATGTGTACAGAGTGACAAGTGTTAAAGTAATTAGAGGTGTTGCGGTGGTTACCATATTCACCTAATATTCACTATCTCTGATTCTTGTTTTCCTAGTATCCTTTCACTCCAACTCCCAAACACTTATCTCTCTCCTACCACCATGCCACCTCCATTTTTGAGCAACCCAAAGTTCACCCTTTGCCTCTAGGAATACTATTTATTAGCCTTCTTGTCTACCATGAAATTTAGACTACATCACTTCAGGATAGTAGACAGGATCAAATGCATGACATGCAACACAGTGCTCCCTCATCCCTGACACTTTTTAGCTTCTGTATCACTTGTCCTTCCTTTTAGATTGTAAGCTCTCACAAGCAGGGCCCTTCTAATCCTCTTGTATGGAATTGTACTGTCTCCCATTATTTTGTAAAGCATTATAAATCCTGTATAATAATTATAAAAATAGTATGTATCTATGGCAACTGAGACAATGAAATAGAGATCACTATAGAAACTATAGGAACTATTAAAAAAATGTCTACAAAAATAGATTATAATAATAAAAAGCTTTAAAATTTTTTAAAAAAAGCAGTCACCACTTTTTCTACCAATGTGATAGACAGTTGAAGCTGATCTTTTATCAGATCATAAAAATAACATTTGGGTGCCCCCGACCCTCCCCCTATATTTAGGGTGTCATGCTTGTTTTGTCTCAGGAGAGTGTAAGACAAAGGAATATTTACCTATTTCTTGCCCCTGCTAAGAATCTTCTCCATCGGTTCTGCAATAAACTACCAGTCCACAAAAGCAGTTCCTCTTCCCTGGACGTGTGGCCACTACCTTACAGATATTCAGTTGAGGACACCAAGGACCTGCCGACATTCCAGGGTTGAAGTGGGATAAGTGAATATTACTGGTTGCCACAGGAGTATAGAATAAGGTGTCCATGTCAAAAAGAGCATTAGACCTTTACCATAAAGAAGGACAACAAACATTAGTTTTATTAGCTGACCAAAGTTCAACTTAAATTCTTCAGTTGTAAATGGCCCTATGCTGAATTAGTATACTCAACAATACAAGAATATACTTTGTTCCTGGGCTGAGGAGGTTTTTGGCGTACATATTTGTCCAATCTTTACAGAATCAAACAATTCATGAACCATCATTGTCTGGACTTTTAAATTGTCCGATTTTCCATGGATCAGACAGATTTACATGCAATAATTCAAAAGAATCTAAAAGTACTGATTCAGCATTTCTGCAGCAATTATTTTCTATCATTTCTAGCTGTGGTCTTATAAAGCTAGTATTGGAACCACAAGACCATACAAATGGAATTTAATAGTAGAGAATGTACTTAGCATTTTGTTAATTGAGAACTGTAAATTGTAAAATAATAAATTACAGAGGAAAGGAAAAACACTGACTTTAGTTAATAAAACATAAACTTAGTAGTTTTCCTTCTATTCAGTGCAAAATTGTTTTCATTTGTTTAGTTAGTCTCATCTTTCATAATGTGAATGACAGACTGTAGCTTGGAGCCAAACTACCAGTGTACTGAAACTTTACTAAAAAAAAATCTTCTGTGCCCTCTTCTATTGGAAAGAATCTAAGGAGGTTCATTATAAATTTCCAGAAATGGAAAACTCTTACATAAGTCGTTTGTTCTATGAATGTGATATTAATTCCGAAGGATACAAATACATTTTGACGTGTGTCATATTTAGATTTATTATGAACCATTCAATATAAAAATAGACTTCTAGAGGTACCTGTACATACCTACAGCAGCCTCTTGATATGCCAGAATACCATGCTGTTCTGACTGGACAAATATCTAGCACTTCCTTGCATGCTCTCTCAAGCACATTCCTATTGGCTCATAGCTATTGACTGACACTTATGTGTTGGGGGTGGAATAGGGTGGCGTAACTTTGATGCTACCAGGAAGTGCTGGCATTTTTCTAAATGCCCAGACATGCACAAACATTATCTAAGATCACATTAAATACTTCAGTTCACAAACACTAAGGGGTCTATTTACAAAGCTGCCGAAGGATCTGGCCGTAGCTTCGGCCGATCCTTCGGCAGTCTTCACAAACCACAGTGGACTGGGCCTTTTTTTTAAATTCATCTAAGCAATAGAGAACACCATATT
This sequence comes from Nanorana parkeri, assembly GCF_000935625.1. Lineage (NCBI taxonomy): Eukaryota > Metazoa > Chordata > Amphibia > Anura > Dicroglossidae > Nanorana > Nanorana parkeri. Next base: position 492,269 of record NW_017307223.1, read on the forward strand.
TATATTTACTAATAAGCCATAAGAAAAGCTATATGTATCCGCAATTTGGTTTCTAAACACAGCCAGCAGAAATGCTAGTAATGCACACGTTATTTTGGTGACATGTTTGCATGGAAGATGAGGGCTCAAGATCACTGCTGCAGATTTATGTGAGGTGACCCACCAACATTCAATGATAGTAGCCAGTATAGCATCTGGGAACTTTAGATTATTGTGGTCTGAAGCTCCACAAATTTGCTTTGAACATGAGATCTCACATCCCGGGATCATGATAACCATTGCAGGTCTGAGCAAATCTGTGACATAACTGAAAAAAGTCATGTAATGAGTTTTACACTGCAAAATAGAGACTTCTAGAATTCACGTAATTAGATTTGCCTTGTCTAAGCAAGGTATTCTACAATGAGGACTACAATGTAATTCTTTTAGCACTTGTTTATTTAGTCCATAAAACAGTAATACAAAGCTATAAATCTTCCATATAGAACATGGCGCTGTTTTGAGTCAAAACAGCACTTTATCAAGTTCTTGCAGTGTTATGGACCAAATGAACAAGTGTTAAAATAATTATATTGAATACGTCCTTGTTGCAGATCACCTTGCTCAGACAAGAATTGTAGAAACCCAAGGATTGATTGTGGGCTTGTGATGGGTGTGCTCTGTTTACTACTGGGTAGTACATTTTGCCATGCAGTGTTGGGGTAATGGGTTAAATTAAAGTTACATTTTCTTTACTGGAGATTGTTTACACTCCCTTTGTTTTTGTTTTTTAAGGTTTTTCCTGGTTGCTCTAGTTTCCATCCATAGTCGAAAAACATACCATTAAGCTTAACCGCTTCTGACTTAAAGAGGACCTTTACCCCCTTTGGCTAAAAATCACATCAGAATTCAGCTCTGCATGCTGATATGAAATCATCTTACTTTTATTAGTTAAACAAACATATTTTCATTTTATTTACAATTTCTTGTTTTCTACTTCCTGGTTCTCTTGGACAAAAGTGATGTAATGTGCCCAAGTGTTGCATCCTGGGAAGGTTACATCAGCAGTGCATTGCTGGGGAATCTCCTCTGTAATCTGATGAGATCTCAGGAAAGGCATTTCCCTTCCCAAAGATGGTGTGCATGGTCACATGCCCTAGTCACATGTGCCAGAGTTCCAGGAAGTAAAGGGAGATGGATTTATCTGATCTTAGTTAAAATGGCCACAGTGAGAAGTCTGGGGAGGAAAAGAAAAACAAGGTATGCGAAGAATAAAAAGCCTGCAATTATCTAGAAGTATCTGATTGTAGATTGTTATTGCTAAACATTTCTAAATGTGTGTTTGTTGTTCTTTTGAAGATTTGGGTAAAGTTCTTCTTGAACTAATCCTAGAATGTGTATGCGTGTGTTTTTAAAAGAGATGTTATATTATACAAAGGGATAAGTTGCAAATAAGTGAAACACATTAGTTTGAAATGCTTTTCTAATTCACCAGAGCAAATTTTTCTAAACCATAATGCTTTGCATTGTCTTTAAACCATGGCCAGCAGGCTTAGAATGGCCAATAATAGGGACAGGATAGGAAGAGCTAACAAACTACATAGAGGAAGATTAGGGTCAGTTGTTGGTTTCAGTGGTGGTATTTTGTGGTTCTCATTTCTTTTGGGGGTATATTGGTTTTAATTTTATGTTGACAGGGCCTTTTTAAGTATGGGATGTTCAAAGCGCAGCATTCATTTGTTGCTGTCCATCAGTTCTTGGAGATGCCTATTGTTCACAGGATACAGTTGAATTGTTTGAAAGAAACAATTAAATAACAATTTGAAAGAAACAATTAAATAAATGCATAATGATGTGCACCTAAACCATCCCACATGATATCAATTACGTTTACCACACACCCCTACAATCTCCATAGCAAAAATAAAAGTTATTTACTGGTTAGGCATATTCTCCCTGAATAAACTATCCTCTTAATTCTTGTAGGAAAACACCTGCCTGTGCCCCCTGCCTCTAAATTGTGGCCTATTGTTGCTGATTGCTGTCCTGCAGTTGGCCAATTTTTACACTGCTGTATTTGAAAGTTTGATAGAAATTGCCTGGCTGCAGGACAGTTTTTCATTAGCAGGAACAGGAACAACCTCAGAGAACAACTTGCAAATGTACATCCGATGGTCAAAGAAGGTGTACTACTGGTTATTAGAAAAGCATGTGTCACTAATAAAACCTTGTCAAGGAAATTAATTAGATCGGGTTGCTGTTGATGTAAGTAAGCAAAGCCACTTCTAAAAAAAAACAAATATATCAATTCAACAGTCAAATATGTACTGCCAAAGTATTTGTGAAAATTATTTGGTTCTGTAGCAACGTATACAGCTTTAAGGCATCCCCCAAGCTTGTAATTCAAAGGGATGTGTATTATCCATGTCAGCCTCAAATACACATAAACAGGACCCTCTCACTGTTGCATGGTTTTATTTATTTTTTACTTTGGCATTGGTACCTTAACCCCGTAGCAGTGCCCAGCTTCCCAGGGCTTTTTTTGACTCTGTCTTGCCTATTAAAAAAAAAAAACTCAGTCACTATTCTCATTAGGAGTAAAGTGACAGTGTATCTTGAAAGGCTGACCATTGGCCTATTTATGCTTACCATTGGTGCTTATGGGTATGGATGACCATGTGATATCCTCCCAAGATACAGTGCTTGGGCCTGTGTGGACAATTACTATTATTATTATTATTATACAGGATTTATATAGCCCCAACAGTTTGTGCAGCGTTTTACAATATAGGGAAGACATTACAATCACAATACAAATCAAGACAAGATGGTAAGGAGGCCTGAACACTGTCACCTGAGAGTGGAGGTCACCAATCCTGTGTAAGCTCTGACATCATCTGGCATTGAGCTTGCACAAGGTTCGGCTCCTGGCTCCGCCAGAGGAAAAGAGTGGCAGGGTAATGCTGTGAAGTTGATGGAAAGTGGATAAAAGGGTGGGCTTTCAAGAAACTGTCCTTAAAGAGGAAGTTTTAATATACTGAATTATGCATGGCATTACTATACAAGTTGAGGTTCCTGGGGACTGTAGCTACCTTAGAAGGCAAAACTTACAAAGCAGCCACCGCTCATTTTCCTTGTTCTGTGGTCACACAGCCCCTAAAGGTGCCCATACACCTTACAATTATCTGCAGATTTTCTGTGGTCAGATGGAAAAAGTGCAACAGATTGGCCCAGGTGGAGATTACTCCATCCACACAGTTAAGTGTAGATTTAGGAATCTGTTGCACCTTTTCCATCTGACCACAGAAAATAATAATAAGGTGTAAGGTGTATGGCCAGCTTTAGAAGGCATATTTAAAGGTCACGTTATTATTTTATAAGAGCCTAATATGTGGAGTCAAAAACATTTTTGCTTTTATATTTTTACCTATAACAATTAATTATATGCCTTACACTTTAAAATGGAAAGCTTTAAAATGTACATAATTGTTAATGAATCTGATGAGTATGGGAAACTACTGGCTCCGATATTTGCAATCATTCTAGATCAGCATCTGCTTAAGGAACCATGCTGTGCAGTACTCCTTTGAAAGCATTGCAGTATGTGTTGCTGAACAAAACTTTATGTGGCTGCTCATCTTTAAAAGCAAAAGGGTTTAATGTAAAGGTGTAACTTTTACTGCATTTATATTTGAAGTGAAAGATGCACACTTAAAAGATAGGGTAGACTAAGATCTAAATTGACTGCATTTTGCCTCTGTTAGGAAGTTGGTCTAAAACAATGATGTGCAGCCAACACTGGAATGAGTGCATTTAGATAGAAAGTGGCTAAAAAATGCTGGGGTAGATTAACAGTGCTGGCATGCAAAAAAAGTGTTAAAGAAGGTGAAAAGTGTATTGATAGCTTTACTATATGGCCATTCATTCATGTGTTGGAGGTAGCATCTGATGGCCTCTTTATTTTAAAGGGGGGTTTCCAGATTATTATTATTACTATTATTATTGTTATGGTATTTATATAGCACCGGCAATTTACACAGCACTTGACATAGCTGCACATTCAAATCAGTCCCTGCTTTCAAGCAGATTACAATCTAAGGTCCATATCTCACATGCACACAGGGCCAATTTAGACAGGAGCCAATTAATCTATACGCAAGTCTTTGGAGTATGGGAGGAAAACCAGAGTACCCAATTAAAACTGCAGAGACTGCTGATAGGTTACAAAGGCAGAGGCTGCTGAGCTATATGGAGCAGCCCTGGAGACAGCAGTGGCTTGCAGTGCCATCTGATGAAACAGGACAGCTGCTCCCACCAATTCACTGCGTGCTGCACCTGGGTAAAATATTGTCTTGAATCGATGATGTTGTGCCTTTCCCTCATTTCCCTTCTCAATCTCTAGCCTTCTTATCACTCAAGTAAGCTGCAGCTGCAGGAACCTTAGTGCCAATTGCTTATCCCTGTCTGCTGTCCCCTCCTTGTACAGTATGCCCTTGGTGCTCTTTTCTTCCACATCAATTAACAAGTCAGTTTGTAAGGGCAATGGTGGGATTAGCTGGAGTGGAGGAGGAAGAAGATGTAGCATTTTCATCTGCTGATAAAAATGCACTGTTCTGCATCTGGGAGAAGAAGGAAGAGGAGGACTTGATTATCCACTCCATGATCTTCTCCAACTGCTTTGGCTGTATAGCACTCCCACTGCCTGTAAGAAAAAGCAGCCGTACCCTGCCTCTGAAAGGTGTGGCTCAACCACCAATTTATCCTGCAGTTGCAGAACTTGCTCTCCCCCGAATGCCTGCATGTGAAGAACCTCTGCCTCTTCATTAAGGCCTCCCAGACATGATTTACATAGGGGATTGCCTAACTTTATTAGCAGCTATGGCAAGTGGGGGATGGATGTGGTGCTTTAGTACAGCTACGTGGGGATTCTGTTCCCCAGGTACATGGGGATTGGGTTTCCCAATCCCCATGTACAGCACTAATATGCGGTGATGTGCCACAAACAAAGGGCAGATTGGTCAATCATGTTGTTACCTGAATTATCTGTATGGTAACAATGTTCATGCTAAACATATTGCTAGACAGTGTGATTTTTTTTTCCAGGCTAGCTGGTAAGTGTGATGGGAAATGTCTGTGTTTTGTATTGTGAAAAACAGAAAAAAAAGGCTTTTTCACAACTGTCCATTGTGAAAAAGCCCTTCCATGTGCACCTGGCTTTTAAGGCTGGTTATAATATGACTTGTGCGGTTTTAAGGCTAGTTATAAATTGATTTGTGCAGTTTAAGGCTAGTTATAAATTGATTTGTGCGGTTGCCATTTTTGTTTTGCTTTGCTGGATTTGGTGTCGGGATGTATTGGGGGATTCAGCTGACATTTCAATGTGCTGGGCCTCCTGTGCATCCCTATGCCTTTAACTACCTCCCGGCCAGCCGCTGTGTATACACGGCCTGCCGGGAGCTTCTTAGAGTGGACTACCTCCAGGCATACCCACATTAAATGTATCTATTGCTATATATCAGTGGTTCTCAACTCGTGGGTCGCGACCCAAAAGTGGGTCGCGACACCTTCTGCAGTGGGTCGCAGTCACGACTTCATGACCAAGGAAAAATGTGGGTCCCGAGGTTACACAGGTTGAGAACCACTGCTATATATAATCAAAGGTAGAGGCTCTCATAGATTAGAGTTAGGACCACACTACACAAAGGGGTCATGAAGAAGCAGTTTTGCTTCCATATATTTTGAAAAAGTTGTGCAGCTAAAACTTCTGTTTTGCTGAAGTTGTTGCTGACACACCCAAATATGTAGTATTAACAAGGATTTGTGGGCCTATGTACTGTTAATGCAGAGGTGGCTACATAATATGAAACCTTAACACAGTGCAATTTACAGCTATATAGCACTAACTGCAGTTGACTGTAACAACAAAGCACAATATAGGACTTTCGTACAGTATTTAGCATAGCTTAGCAGCACTGTATAACAGCAACTATTTCTGCCTGCAAAAAGCACTGCCAGTGATCGCTAACTACTCCAACTTTCCACACACACTGACAAAAGGCTGCACTGCATTCACTCTGATCCCACACCATTACTATCTCATGTAATAGGAAGTCTCTTTTGCACCTACACAGGGTGGCCATCCTATATCTTGCAACAAAGCATAAACCACATTTGTTTTATAGGAAGGGAGTTTGTCCTCATGGGATGACACATTTACCAAATCAAACAGAAAGGGGTTAATAAAATGAAATAGGGGATGGGACATTGATTGAGTTGTGCAGCTGCGCCCTACTCAGTCTTTTGCCAATCTAGTCATCTAGTCCACAAAATATTGCTTTTGTTAAATTGTAATGCTCCTTCGTGTTCACTGAGCTGCAGTAAATCCTCCTCTGACTAATATAGTGTAGTGAATCAGTACTGTGATCTAAGGTCCAAGAATAATGGAATATTCCATGCTAAGTAATTAATTCAGTAAGGAAATATGCAGTAACAAAAGTTTTGCAACTGAACATTACTTAGTTGAATGAGTGAGCCTTAATCGGATGGGGATTTTCCATTTTTCCAAGTTTATAGATCATGGTACAGTTTCACTATAGTGTTTTATTTACTTGACTGCACTACCTCTGTGTGTAGGTAGGCGAACTGTTTTCAGAATTCCTTGACCATGGAACTTGAATTGTCCATTTCTGACTGCATTGTTCGCATGCATTTTCTCATAAACCCTTTGACTGCATTGTTCCCATAAATGTTAATTACTGTTCATTTATAAATGTACTAACTCTAACAACAATATAGACCAAGTAGGTTTTGTACAGCATGTAGAGGTCTAGTAACCTATGGAATTGCACTATTTTAGTACCATTTCTTAAACAGAAACAAGTCACTGGATAACTACTCAACTGCAACAGGCTATAATGCAAAAATTGATTACAAATACAATGAGAACTAAATATTTTTATTGTATGAGGCAATAAATACGGCTCTGCTTTCCAGAGCCATATTAGGAGCAAATGATAGCCTAAGCAAAGCCCAATGGTGGTGCCCCCCTCAGCCCCTTTATGTTTAATTGACATTAAGAGGGTTTTTCACAAAGTGAAATAACCCAGCCGAAGTGAAGTGAGCTGAATGCTGTTCGGCTGAATGCTGAATGCTGTTTGACTCAGCCGATCCAACATCTGCATATATATTCTTATAGGGGCCGAATGGCAGTGAGTGAATAGCCGAATGCCGCCAAGCAGCATTCGGCTTGGTTATTCTGCTCGGTATCTCCATGGTACCGAGCAGAATAGAAAATAAGTGCAAAGAATGTGAAAAAAGTTTAATTTGCAAGATGATTTAAAAAATGATAACAAAACAGGAAGATTAAAGGAAGATTAAAAAAAAAATATATATATATATATATATTAAAGAAAATAAATGTTTAAAAAACAATTGGGCAGAGCTAGCAGTGACAGCTACCTCTGCTTAACTGTTTCCTATTGGCAGGCACCTGCCAGAGTCTTCTAGCAGGTCCCGGCCGTCACAGCCGGCTCCGCCCAGTTGTTATTGTTTAATGACAGATTAGCATCCCCAGGTCATTTAGGGATGCTGATCTGTCATTACAACTGGGTGGAGCCAGTCATGACATCACGGTTGGCTCCACCCAGCTGTCGTTTGTGAGGCAAAAGGCTGGCCTTCGGCAGGCTGTTCACCCCGCTTCGGCTGTCACTTCGGCTCAGTTGAGCCGAAGCATATGCTAAATGCTGAAAGTGGAATAAAAGTTTTAAAATGTATAAACCTTCTTCAGTTTTGTTCAAAGTGAGCACCAGACAAGACCACACAACTATGTTACGTTACATTTTTATAAAACTGAAACCTTTTATTTAGAAATTATATGGAACCTCATTTCTTTCATAAATAATTAAGAATCTATGGTGCTTGTCTACTTTTGTCCACCAGCCAGGAGATGAAAGTAAACAAACACTGGAGAAGACTATGGTGCCATAATGTGGCAACATGGCCAGGAGAGAGTGGATGTAAATAAACTATGGAAGCCATGAAAGTTGAATTTTTATTTATAAAAAAAAAAAAGGCATATGATGGCATCAGCTCAGGGCAAAAGGGCAAAATGGATAAATGCACTTATTCTTTTACGGTATGATAGCTGGTGAATAAAATCTATGCTGCCCCATCCCTTGGTGCCCTAAACATGTGCTTATTATAATAAATAGTTAATCCAGTCCTGCTACTTCCCCACCAAAAGAGAAAAAGTTTGCAGGATGGGTAACTTTTACTTGCAAATATTCTGATTATTTTCTCATCAATAATAGTTTATTTCTTATCCTATAAGATGAAAATAACCTTAAAAATATATATATGTATATACACTGTGCCACTCTATAGAAACCAAAATCTATACGTGAAACAATGTGTATATTCGCAATACTTTCCAATTGATAAAAAGTCCCAAACGATGTGTATAAATAATGAAAAGTTCCAAAGGGACTGCTCAAGTCCAATAATGTAGTTTCAAATAAATAATATGTGCACATTGATTATTCCCTTTGTGTTTGCACCATCATTCCTCACTAGTTATCGCCCGTGATCCAACAGGAAAACCTCCACCGTAGTCACCGTTTGGAGTGCAGCTCACCTGATATTGAGACCTTATTTCTAAGGTCCTTTTATGCCAATCCCCTTTCAAACTTGGGCAGGATAGTACCCCAAATAGTACCACATGTCCGACCCTTCTTCTCCTTGCTTGTGCCCCGCTTCACAGCAACCATACACCGGGTCAGGCAGTAATTGGAACAATCAAGCTCCACAATGCATCCCCTCTTAAACTCCGGAGCACATATTGCAAGAAGAGAAAAACTCTATAGTGCACACCATTAAATGTATACTAAAACATTTATGAGATATTACTCACATTTACTCACATAAAAGCAAAGCTGAATAACATATAAAAACCTGCTGCAGCCGCTACAACAGGAGAAACCTCAATCCTCAGGGTCTCTGTCAGCTCAATGTGCTCCCAGTTTCCACCCTACGCACGTTACGTCAACTTGTAACTTTGTCATGAAAATTATCTAAGCTGGACAAAGGTAACTTGTATGAAATGTTCCCACAGCCTCTTTCCCCCCCCCACTCCAGTGTTGGAATGTCCCTTGTTATAGACGGCGCTAGACATGATGATTCATGGGTCATTAGACTGCCAGAGCAGAAGCTGTAGGGACCGGTCTAGCAGCCAGGCAGGATCAAGCCTCGGGTGAGTATATGTTCTTTATTTGGTTCCCTAGAGAAAAACAAGCAGTTAACCCATGCACTGTTAGGGTAGTCCCACTGCAAGGGTTAATTTTTACACTGCCGGAGTACTTCTTAAACTCCTTTAGTAATATTATGTCACACCTGGCATTAAAGGCTGTAACGTTGTCAAGGGAGACATGAATGTTCAGAGGATCAATAGCTAAAATATGGATATGGTCATTATTAGTATGTTTACCAGAAATACATTATTTCATTTTATGCTTCAATGTGACACATTAATCTATTACCATGTTCCATATTTTTTTGTGTAAAACAAAGCAAAAAATTGAAAGCTAAGGGTGAAAAATATTTTAGAATACTTTATATATGATTGAAACTCAAACATTCACATTCTTTTCCATTAGACAAACACTATAAAAATATAACTAGAATACCTTCACGTCTTTTTTTTAAACTTTCTTTCTTTTTTTTTTTCCAGAAGAGCGGGTAGATGGCTGCTTGCTGGATCTTGCTTGATAATTCCTTTTATGCATTTTATTGTTCACTCTGAGGTACAGCTGAATGATGTGATTTATTTTAGTTAACCAAAATATTTTGAATGTATAAATTTGTTATATATTTGTGGATTTGAAACCAGATGATACCAGTTCTTGAAATATGTATGTTTCTGCCATCCATTGAAAACAGAGACATCCCCTTCCTGTGGCATTGCTGCTTTTCATTAGCTGATCTGTAGAAAAGCAGGGTCATACTGAACAGTCTTTGCTCATACAATATTATAAAGCAATACAATGTGCATTGACAGTATCATAGAAAGGCATATTTAATGGCTGTCAAATCGTATGTCTTGTGGTAAATTACTTTACAATGTTCACATAGACATGCATTTAAAGAGAATCTGTAATGATTTATAATTACTATAATTTTTGTTGTTTTATATGATTAAAGGTATATGATTATTATCATTATTTTAGAATGTTTTAATTTTTTTAAGCTTAATTTTTGACAATAGAATTTAAATTGTATTATATTTGCTTATTGCATAGCATTGTATACTTTTTATAGGCGTACAATATAATATTTTTTTACTATAGCCATGTAAAGTGTATTCTGGACCTTTAGGGCTTTGTGTTCAAATGCAGTGTTTATGTTCAAATGCTGTATTTCTTAAACGGGTGTTTTCTGCTTTGAAATTATTTTGCGGCTGCTTGCTGTCCGTTTGAAGCAGCAGTAATGCATCCTTATAGGACAGACCAGCGTCTACAAAATGCAACGCAAGGCAAAGCAGTTAAAATGCATCTTCTGAACGCTCATCAACACTACACAGTTTATTTTAAAAGAAAAGACTGACTTTGTTTCCTACTGAAATGCTGGAAAACAAAGCCCATCTACACAAGTCCTTAATGTGCCCAGAGACAGGAGATGACACTTTCCTAATTTGTGGGTTTAGCAAAAGTGTGAGCTGACAATAAATAAAGTACACCAATTACTAAATAAAACTATGGCTGCTGCCATCGCTGTGCTCCCTCTAAAAATACTAGTCTAGCTGTGTCTGGCTTTAACAATTCTGAAGAGACACAGACCTGGAACATGGAGCCAGCAAAAAGGAATCAAAAAGAAATTCAGATTTCCTTTTCTGTGTACTTATTCCAGGTCACTTATGTAAAGTATTGAAGTAATGAAGCCAAATCATTAGCATTGAAACTAGGTATCTAGCATTTTCAAAGGGGTGGCAAGTTTCCTTCAAAGTTTAGAAAAATATGTGAGGTATAATTAATTATATACAGCATGTTGATGGCTGATCACCTATATCCTTTAAGAATATCTAAATCCAAAGCCAAAGCTTTAATTATATACAGCATGTTGATGGCTGATCACCTACATCCTTAAAGAATATCTAAATCCAAAGCCAAAGCTTTAATTATATAGAGCATGTTGATGGCTGATCACATATATCCTTAAAGAATATCTAAATCCAAAGCCAACGCTTTAATATATTGCAACTCACCAGTCCTTAGATGTTGTGGCTGCATTAGTTTTCTTTATTCAGGACTTTTTTCACTTAATAATCCTAATAATAACACACTTCCTGTCCTTTGGTGGCTATACTTACTTCTCCACTGTATATATGGAGGGAGCCATGGTTGCCATCCAAGCTGGACATATAAAGATCTGTCTGGTCTGCCTTTGTTCATCTCAATTACATGATAGTTCATGGGATTATTAGTTTACAATAGAAAGATAATTTTATGTTTTGCTACCTAATAAGCTCACAGGGAGTTGCAATCACACTACATTTCTGGCAAAATCAACAGGTATTTTCTGAAAGAAAAGAAAACTAATGCAACCACCACATCTAAGGACTGGTGAACTACAATTCATTACATTCTTTTTCTTGGGTCTAGATATCCTTTAACTGATATAATATGTTGTCAGCTTTTTATAGGTATACATAAGCACAGATAAATTATTAGTATGAACATCATAAACTATTTACAAATGTGTGCTATTAACACAGTCAATTGGCACATAATAAGAAACATTGTTATTTTCTACCAAATTAAAATATGAGATGAAAATATTAATTCATTATTTCACTTACAATGACAGTTTTCACAACAATTTCAGTCTTTTGGTAAATGTATCTAAATAATCAATTTTATTCACTTAAATTAACCTCTTTAGATTTCAAAAGTGAGCAATGTGGTATGCAATAAGAACTTGCCATTTATTGCTGCTGTATTATTTCCCTTTAATTTCCGACCCTGTATATTTGTTAAAATGCTTAGCTTTATAGAGTAATTCAGATAATAGTGATTGTGGGGGGTGGGGGTGTGTGTAATTCAATTAATTGTCCTAAGCAACACTGTTCCCCACTATTTTAATAATAATAAATCATAATTTTAAGAATTATTTTAAATCTCCTCAGCAATTGTATATACTTTAGGAGCATATTACAATATCATAATTTAAGAGCAGTCCCATTACCTATATATTCTAAATTTCTAAACAGGAGGACGAGAAGAAAGAATGGCATATATTTTGCATGTCTTTTTTGTCCCATCAGCACAACAGAACTTAATTTAGCTGTAATAAAAGCTTCCAACTAAATTCTGCGATGTGTTGGAGACATTCACACTTTCTAACATTTGACTCCCTCTAGGGTCTACTGATGGTACTGTTGGTATGTGTTTGGTTAGTAAAACTTTCCGTAACTTGATCGCCCACAGGATTTGTCAAACATTAATGCCTCAACACCAACAATATGTAATTAATAAAATGAATATGTACACATAATGAAATATAACAAATATTTCTTCTGAATTTGTTTAAAATGTGTAGATGTTTAAAAAGGCCTCTGTATGCCAAGCCCTGTAAATTATGAAAACCATTATTGAAAGATGAGCTGCTGCAGCACTAAAAAATAAAAATCAATTAAAATACATAATTTGATGTTTTATAAACAGATCTGAAATATGTATACATCAAATAGGGTGTATTATATACTGTAATAAATATAAGAATACCATTTATTAAAAGTGACATTTTTTTCCTGTATAATGTGTTTGTTTTTGCATTGACTACTAAAAGTGATACATGTGAAGCTGAAGTTGGAAATGGACAAACTGAAGAGAGAGGGAGTGACAGAGAGAGAGAGAGTGTGTGTGTGATATGCAAGTGACATCTATTAATAAACATTAATGCATATTATATTTTATGTCTATATGAACTGGGTTACATGAAGTTTGAATTACAATATAAACTGCAAAGTTCACCGCCTGCCAAAGTCTGCCCCCGACCAATGAATGACAACTTTGCCTGGCCATTATCCATGTAGCAGTACTTTTCTCCTCTTCCCCTAGCAGAAAATATGAAGATATTTGAATTGAGTAAGGCAGGGGGCAATAAAGGGCTGCAAAGTGCAGTAACTCTTAAGCCCAATTAAACATTCAGTTGAAATCAGCTAAAAACATTTCTGATGCAGAAATCTTACTTTTCTTTTAGAAAGCAGCCAAATCCAGAGTAGAAAATCCTGGCTCTGCCAGCACGCTACAAAGGAGTATGTGTGCTCTCTGTGTAGACGCAATGGTTTCTCTGCAGAGGTCCTACATGCCCCTTGCTGAGTTAGAGCTAGAGCTCCCCAGGCATGGGCTTTGCTGATTTCAAAGTTATAGGTATGAATAAGCAGGAAGGTACTATATCTCAGACCTCTGTAGAGAGATCACTGATTCTACACACAGAGCAAGAGACCTTCTCTGCAGCTTTTGGCAGGGGAGGGGCATTTATGCTCAGAATGTGGCTGCTTTCTAAAGAAAATTAGCTGGAAGACTTTGCACACCTTTTGTTTTGATGCACATGGAATATATTTAGCAGATTTAAACTTAAAGTTGGGCCTTAATAAAAATGTAAGTTTAACAGTCACATAATGAAAAGATGTTAACTGGTTGCTGTGGGTTACAGTTTTGGTACATTGACCCTTTCCTTAAAGGAGAACTATGGGGTTAGGGCTTTTCCCCATAGTTCTCCTTAGGGTAACGGGAGGACACAAAGTAGCATCCTCCTGTCACCCTAAGCTCAGTATACTGCAAGCTACAGCTCGTGGTATACTGAGACGCTGCAGTATACCGCGAGCTACAGGTCGCTGTATACTGAGACGCCGCAGCTGAAGCGGATCCCGACAATTATGTCTGGATTCTCCCAGCTGTGTGTGTGACAGCTGGCTCTGCCTATCTAGGGGCAGAGCCAGCTGTACCCGCCCCCTCCCCCGTCCGTTCCGCCAGTCAGCGCTGAAGGATCGGAGCGGGGAGGGGGGAATCCAGTCCCTCCCATGTCACGGCAGAGAGCCGTGACAGGATCGAGAAGTGAGTGAACGCAGGTATGTGTTCCCTCACTTCCCGATCTACTGAGCCGACCTGTGACAGTTTCATTGTCACAGGTCGGCTAGAACTATGAGGATGAGTGAAAAGCACTCACCTCATAGTTCTCCTTTAAAGAATATGTCCAACTGTAGAGAGGTTACAGGGTAGGCACAAGCAGCACTTTGGCCAACAACTGCAAGATACTCAAGATAAAGATGCACCACACTGCTGTGTGGGCCCTGCCATTTCTTTGGATGCCTTGCTTATTATGGTAATTTATGCATTGGCAGTGTATGTGAGAGAGCTACATCCATATTACTCAGCATTACAGGGAGCATTGGGTGCTATAAAGAGGGCTGCATAGCTTGATGCTTGATATAGTTACATAGTTACATAGTTAGTCAGGTTGAAAAAAGACATAAGTCCATCGAGTCCAACCTATAGAGATACAAAGAAGAAGAAAAAAAAGAAGAAAAGCCTAAACAGAACACTATGCCCATATAATGTTATCATGTTAAAATAATAGACAATAGTATTATTAAAAGCCCCCTAGGTGTACAATAAAATGTGAAAGCATTGTTTTTATTTTAGATTTAACCTGGAGATGGCAAAACTAGAAATCATTAGTTTCTAAGAAGTAAGAATATAGCCACAGTTATGAAACACAATAACATGCAAATGAAACAATAGACGTGTTTCAGCCTTAAACAAATGTTGACAATCTGCAGAAAAGCTGAAGTGAGTGTTCGAGTGTCCGCCTTTTGCAATTTAAGTGATATGGCAAACAAATGCCAGAACGGATATTTTAGGACTGGTTTAAGGAACACATTTGAGAACATAAATTTCCCTTGTCTTAACACTACTGGCTGCTAAAGACAAACACAGATTTGTTGGACCATTGAATAAAACCACAGGAACAGTTTATCAAATATTCATTTTTACACTGAGAACCTTCCATCAGGTAAGGGGGGACATTTTATAATGTCCCCGGTACTAATGGAGCAAACACCTAATTGAATGGGCATTGTTTTCTTTTTCTTGCTTGTAACAAACCACATTCTGGGATGCCTCTGAAATATTGATTCTGAATATTGAAGATTTATTTTTCTCATTATTTAGTGCAGTTTTGACAATCACATCAAAAACTGATGATGGGAGCAAAGAAACATTTCTCATTCTTGCCAGAGATACAAAACCTTTGAACAAAATTTTACATAATGAATTCCAGGCTGTAACTGGGCATAGACTATCATCTGAAATGTACTCTCCATGCATGAAGTAATTAGACTACATTTTTTTTGTTCATGTAAATTACCCCCGCATTGGGATGCGCGTGGGGCCAATGTAATAGTACTGTGAAAAAATGGTCTAATCTAGAACAGTCAGACATCCTAGAAAGCTGAATCGGCCAAATGGCAAACACTGAATCTTTACCAATCTGATCTTATAATTCGCTACAGCCATGCTGACCACACACTATTCAATTTTCACAACACTGACAATTTGAATTGTGTCTGCAGAAAAATTATTAAGTGGATGATGATCATTTGTAGTTTTGTACCACCCTCCTCCTAATCCAGTCAACTGTCTATCCTAAAGATCACTCTTGTTCATATTTCATAGCCACCAAAGGCTAGCAAAGGCTGATAGAGACCATAAATCAACAGTTTTGTGCCACCCTCATGATCCAGCCAGAGTGTGCGGGGAGATGTGTATGCAGATCTGGGATGCTATTCAGAGCATCCTTGGATACTTAGAGCTGGGCGGGAGATGTGTATGGCCATTACACATCTTCCCGTCCAGCTCTTAGCAACCTGGGGTGGGGTCTCACTGGTTGGCAGGAGCTGGGCAGGATGCCAGGGGCACAATTTGTTCTAGATACACCTTGGTGGCCAACTTTCTCTTTTATTTGGTGAGAGATAAATGAGTTACTTTGCTGTAAAATGGCATTCATTTTAAACTTTACTAAGAAATATATCTGTACAAACCCCTCCAATGTGCAAAGTGTAGTTACCTATGGCATCCATTTAAAAATTGAACTGACAGCTGCTAAAAAAGTAAATATGATTTTGTTATGGTTACTTTATATCATTCATCTTTATACTATATTGTTAAAAGAAGGCATTTATTTTTGGCCATACTAATTATTCACTGCAGACAATAAATACCATGGGGTACTATGTCTGAAATAGACATATTGTAAGTTGAGAAATCATATATTTAGCAGCTCCAAGAAATGGGTATATAAAGAATAGCTCAATATGTTAAGATACAGGATGTACATTTAGATCTAAATATTTGAGTCTACATTTCATTTGTCTTACATTAGAATATGCTGCCAAGCCTGCTTACCCTGCTAACCTGCTATGAACTGTGCAGCTGAGGAAAAGTTAATGCAAAGTTTTTTCTGTGTGGTTCACTTATACAAAGGATGGATTTTCATAAAACATAATGATGGTTGGTGGACAGTGGTGACTCAAGGAACAATATATAGGGGGGCACATAAGATAGCACAGTCAAATCTGGGGGGGCACTGATAATTTTCATTGCATGTCGCAACCGCTGGGCGCCAAGAGCTGATTTAATTGCGGATGGCATCTGCGCCATGTGACATGTAGTCCAACGCCGCCCACAATCCTGCAATTAAATTAGCCCTCAGCGCCCAGTAGGTGCGGAATACAGCAGGGGCTGACTGGCAACTTTTAGCCCAGGGGACAAGTACAACCCAGAGGCCCTCTTCCCCCGCCTTCTCCCTGCCCCCTGCCTGCCACTTTTGCCATCCATGTAACGGTAGAGTGAATGGTCGGGTGATGTGAGGACTCCTAGTAAGTCCATGAAAGGGGTGACAGGCTGGGGGATGGTGCTCCCCTCCCACTGGGCTCCCTACATGGTTTTGGCCTTACTCCGCTCTATGTCTGGTACATAGGAACTCTCGCCCACTGTAGACCTCTGCTGGCTGTCCATGCTTCTGGGCTGTGAGCTGTGAGAGGAGAGTGGGAGGGGCCAGACAGTGTCAAAGTCAGTGTTCTATAATTTTTCTCGATCCTATACATTTTCTCGACTATCACTTCCAGTGGGGCCGAGTCTTCCGAATCAGCTGTTTTCATTACCCCCTTTCTTCATGACATGCACACCTGGAAGTGACGCGGTAGAGCAATTAATGGGTTGAGGAAAATTATAGAACACTGGGCGTGGAGGGATGCCTCGTCAGTGCTGTGCGCGTGTACGACTGCTGCGACCCTGGTATTTCTGCCACTAACTCTAAGCTGTAGAGTGACTACAAATCTCGGCAGCACATTATACAGCAATGCAGAATACCACCATCAGCTATGGAGGACTATAAATCTCAGAAATACATTATACAGCAATTCAGAATTCCCTCAGCTATAGAGAACTACAATTCCAACCAATACATTATACCCCAATGTAGAATAATACCAACAGCTATAGAGGACTATAAATCCCAGCAATACTTGATACAGCAATTTAAAAAAAACACCAGCTATAGAGAACTACAACTTTTCTTTATGTGTGTGTTCGCAGGGGCTGGGGCCTTTAGTTTTATGGGGGATTTTTTATTTTTTTAAACCTTTTATCTATTTTTATTTTTTTACATTTTTACTTTTTATGTATTTAACGTTATTTGTTTTATTTTTTTACATATGTTTTACTTCTTTTTAATTTAACTTAATTTTTTCTACTTTTTTTAATTTAATTTAATTTTTTTAAACTATTTTTTTTACTTCATTGCTGGGAGCAATAGCCAGCCTGCTATTGGATATTACAAATTGCAATAGCCAATAACAGGCTGGGTACAGCACCAGCCCACTGCCTGCTGTCCATAAGCAGAGGAGGGACCTGATGTTTTCCATCAGGTCCACCTCTGTTGATTGACAGCAGGCAGTGGGCGGGTGCAATAGCCAGCCTGTTATTGGCTACTGCAATTTAAAAGCTTTCAGTCGGAGGGTTCTCCTTACAGGCTGTAATCGGCAATCTGACCCTACTGACACAGATCGCTGCAGCCTATTACAGCCTGTAGGGAGAAACCACTGACAGTCTGTGAGGCTGCAGCGGGGAGAACCCCTGTCCCAGCAGATAACTGTGTGAAAACCGTCCCGGGCACAGTTATCTGCTGGGACGGGGATTCCATTTCTCTTGACTTGTGCTAGCGCCGGGACTGCCTCCACTGTTAGCGGGGGGTCACACGGGGGGCAAGTGATAACCTAGGGGGGCAATTGCCCCCCCTTACCCCTCTGTAGCGACACCACTGTTGGTGGATAATGGTGAATAGTGATGATGCTGGGAATTCCATGCTCTGCCAGGGACTGTGTTTCTAGGACTTAATTTCAATATCTATTGAAATCTTCTAATGAAGTGTGTACTGCCACAAGGCATATAAACTTTCAGATATGTTTGCATTTAAATACACAGAGGACGCAATCATTCATTAAGTGCCAGACAGTGTTTTCTTGTGAGCAATATACCTGTGCAGTAGAAAATGAAAGCCCTAAAATGTATCTAAATCCCCCCAGAAATGTAATATATTGCAGTCCTTAGATGTAGTTACTGCATTGTTTTCTTTTTTCAGGCATTTTCCCTACATTTTCACCTGGTAATCCTGCGAAAAACACACTTCCTGTCCCTGGATGGCTGTATCTATGGAGGCAGCCATGGTTGTCACACAAACATGCCTTAATTTCCATTGCATGGAAGGCGGGAAGGTTTGTAGTTTACAGAAGGAAGATAAGATTCTATATGCTTTCGACTCGTCTCACAAGGATGTTGCATTACTGCCAAGATCAACAGGTATTTTTTGAAAAGATTCTTAGCCTGAAAAATAAACATGAATGCAGCCACTATATCCAGGGACCAGTAATCTACACTATGGGGTCTATTCACAAAGCTGCCGAAGGATCTGGCCGTAGCTTCGGCCGATCCTTCGGCTGGCTTTGGCCCCCGGACCCCTTCGGTTCAGGTGAACCGAGGGGGTGCTGTACGGGCTATTCACAATAGCCCGTACAGCTCCCGATCACGGCCGAGCAGCTCAGTCGAGCGCTGAGCCGTGCTGAAAGCCGAAGCTGGCCGAGCGGCCGGCCATTGGCCGAAGCTGGCCGAGCCAGCCCTGATCTTACGGATGGCTCCGGCCACTTTCAGAGAGATCAGCGTCCCTGGTTGCTAACCAGGGACACTGATCTCCAAACATCCAACTCTCCCTGGCGCCCCGGGAGTCTCCTGCTCCCGGCCGCCAAGGAGAAAAAATGATTGTGTGATGACAGCTATAGACTTATCCATATACTGTCATATCATCTCATACCAACATAAAAATGCTAAAAAATACAAAAAGGAGCCACATTCCAGAGCTTAACATCCCCTTATTTCTGACATGTAGAATACTTTCACCAAAGTCTTATATGCATCTGTTTCCTGAAACTACATATAAGCTGGTTTTATAAAGTATGGTCTGGTTATTACTGGTTTCACCCAAAGAGGTAGTGTTATCCAGTGTGATGATGTCATGCTCCTGGCATCCTTTACCGTTCAGAAACACTCTATTGTCAGCAAACCCAACCACCACTCCCTACACTTTCCATCAAGTCAATCAGATGTCAATCAGATGAATTATAGGACAAAACAAAAAGAGGGGCGCCTTTTCCTAGTGCAGATCAATTTATAGTATGTCCTGACGAAGGGGAAGTGCCCCGGAAACGCGTTGACACGGCTGTATACCGATCTGCACACTGAACACAGCTGATAGACTGTCATTGCTACCATTTCGGACATACTATGTCCTGACGAAGGGGGCGTGCCTCGGAAACGCGTTGACATGGCTGTATACCGATCGGCACACTGAACACAGCTGATAGACTGTCATTGCTACCATTTCGGACATACTATGTCCTGACGAAGGGGGCGTGCCCCAGAAACGCGTTAACATGGCTGTATACCGATCTGCACACTGAACACAGCTGATAGACTGTCATTGCTACCATTTCGGTTCGGTCCTCACATGGCTTTTAATGCTTGTGATTTTACCACTTCTGTGAGTATCCATTCATTTATCTATCTCCATTTTAATAGAAAAATTAAAATTGATCTGCACTAGGAAAAGGTGCCCCTCTTTTTGTTTTGTCTTATAGTGTCTCCCTGACTGCATTGGGGCTGCTTCCTGCATAGATGCCATTACTTCAACTCTGTTCAAGAGACTATACATGATAACCTCTGGCACTTCTTTATTTAATACTATTACTCCAGATGAATTATAGGGTTGGTTGCACCCACTTGTGTCGTGAACTGGGTTATTGGCCCCTTAATAGGGCAGACTGAGGCTTTTGCCTCAGGCGGCATCTCTTTGGATCATGTGGGGTGGGGGTTTAGGCAGAGCAGCATGTTTGTTGTATAGTGGCTGCTCTGCTGCAAAATGCTGCCTCTTTTCTGGCCAGAGCATCCCAGGTTGCTAAGAGCTGGACAGGGAGATGTGTAAGGGTCATACACATCTCCCCAACTAGCTCTTACCGGTGTCCCACTCAGCACCTGGAAACCAGTGACGTCACTGGTTGCCAGGAGCTGCACAGGACACTGGCCAGAGCATGCCAAATCTGCAGAGGGTGGTATCACTGTTGTGCACCAACTCCACTCACTACCTCCGCCTCCGGCGGCAAAAAGTCTGGGGACACTAGACAGGGTAGCATATGAAAAGCTGCACTGCAGCCTTTAAAATCTTTTAGAAGCCTTCTTTTTAACTGCATCAGAATTCCGCATTGAGCTAAACTGAGTGAATGGTTGGTCCTGTTTTATGGAAAGCATGGGTAGATCACTAAATTAGTTTACGTGTTACATAGAGTTGACCTTTAAAGAATTAAGCTCTTAAAAGCAGATTGCTAGCAATTAGCATTATAAATATTTTTCTTTTATACATTGTTACATTTATCACAGTAGGCTATAAGTCTGCTTCATTTATTAGGTCAGCTGCTTTGTGCTTGCACACAAATCACACTCTAGCATTTAGTATAGTAAAATGCTGATTGCATGATTTGCAAAGAAAAGACAAACTACACGAGGTGACAGGATATTTTTACAAGTGGTACATTTCCTGAGTCTTAAACATGGTAATATTTGTAGAGGGGCTCCTGAAGAGTCCAGCTCTACACACGTTTATTTCACTTGTATTGTAAATGTAATTGTATTATGGCACAGGCAATCAACCTTACTCCATGGCTACATGCTTTAAACCACTCAAGTGAGGTCTGGCGGAACCACTCAGAGTATCATAGACTGGAGCTTAGAACTTTCCTGCCCTTTCTGTTTATTTAATAACACTGCTGTTTGAGAAGGTGGTGCTTTCTTATCCACTAGAGTTGTAGTTTTTGATGTCTGGGATCCTCTGGTTTGGCAGCTTTAGCACCTCATTAATTACTAACTCTGACGGAGTCCTGCTGGTTTACAACCCCCTGTATAGCTGTTAGAAAATCACAATCCTGTGCTAGAATGTCAAGGGCTACACCCTGTTAGGCACCATGTGAGCTGCTGCACTCTGGGTCACTGAACATTAATTAGCAAACTGTCCTTACTCATTTCTAGCTGGCTATTTAGTAGAGTTCACCTGATATTTATGTTTATACATGGATTACGTCTAAAAAAAGTCAGGAAATATAAGCTGTATGCGCAATTTACATTTCTGCAGTGCCCCGCAACCTATTGCAACATCATTTTGAGCAACCTTGTTTACTGTTACCAGTATCACAGACAGTTGTGCAAAAATGTGAGACAGATCTTTATTGAAAACACAATTATGAAGTGGTCATGGATAGGTGTCATATTGGCACAGTGTTCATTATACCAACTGCAAATTTGTATTGGTATTATACCTACTATAGCAAATCTGCCTCATCATCTGTCTCATTGCTCCTGCTTTGCATTGCCTTGGTCTGCCACAGGATTGATAAACAGTCCCATGCAATAGTAATACCAAGCGCTAGAAAAAACAGTAATTGGCCCACTCCAGCATTTTAGGGCAAGGACACATATAGTAAATCCATCTTGCCATCTGTCTCAATGGCCCTGCATTGCATTGCCTTGCTCTGCAGCAAAATTGATAAACCATTCCATGTATTGGTAATGCAATATTTATTGCAAATTGCAAAACAATATTTGGCACTCTCCAGGTTTTTAGGGCAAGCCAGAATGGCAACAGGGTGAGCCAGGTAAGCTGTATTCAGTGCTTGGGTGCTGACTTGGGCTACAGTGACCACCTACATGCATATTGGCAGTGTAACATTGTTCTTAATGGTGCAAATTCTCTTGGCAGAAGCAGTGTGTTGAATCTTTTTTTGCAGTGTGTTGAATCTCCACGCAGCAAATGGTTGTTATATCTGGTAGTCTGGGATCCAAAATTATAGTTTTGGGCGAAAAGTTAGGAGCACACATAGATGTTAGAATCCCTTGACTCACAATTCATGTAGTAACACATTCTTCTGTAAAGTTGGTCTAAATTGCACACAACCGTGCCGAACAGTATGAAATATGGCTCTTTTCTTGTGCAATTTGAATAGCACCTGAATTACAACCAAGACAAAACTATCAATTGCAAAATATTTGCTCCACAAAGAAACTGAGGACTGGAATGCTACAAGTCTCAGGCTTTTCAGTGTAATAATGTTAAAGTAAACTCAAGCAGATGAGCACCTACTTAACCTTGTAAACCAGGGCTGCTCTTTCAAAGAAAACATTTCTGAGCAGCATTTACTCTTAAGAGATTGATGTTGGAAACCATTGTGGGTCTATGGTAATAATAACATGTAAAGCACATCCAGTTGTACAAATTCTCCTATCACAGTGCAAACACAGTGCTGAATTAAATGTTTGGCTTTTTAAGTGTATACAAGTGTACAGGCACTGTGTGTAGTTGAGTCAAAAATAAATTGCCTATATACAAATAAGCAAAGCTTTCCAAAAACCCAGGTTTTTGTTTTAGTGTGAACACTCCCATTTCTCCAGGTAGAGTATATCTTTATAACTCCAATAGATTAGCCAGTTAGATTAGGATGTTTGACAGCTAGTCGTCGACTGGTAGTAGTCATGTAATGCTCACATAGAGAAATTCTACTGTGCAGGACAAACTTCTTAACTGAGATATAAGGATGAAGATAGGTGAATTTACACGGGTGTTTGCTGGTACAAATCATTTCTTTTCCCATGACTGGTAGAGATATAAAACTTGTATACAAGTATGCCGTAAATGCTTCCAAACTACTGTTGTCCGTTCAACACTGGTTTTTGTGTCAATGAAAATTAAGCTCAAAACCACAGAAAATACAGTCAGGTGCACATGTCATCTAGGTGTTGCTGTAGTAGAGAGTTACTAAAGGAGTTGGGAATCTTAACATGACATATTGTGTGAATATTCACATCAATTATCCAGTTATGTAAAAAAGCAAGTTTCTATTTACTCGAAATACGTAATCACGTGGAGATGAAATAGAGATGAAATATGTAAACAGAAAAGCTTTTCACTAGGGCTGGTAATGATTAAAAGTTTTGTGTTCGATTAATCGAAAAATGTTTTAATCGATTAATTATAACGCACATACAGATCCAACTACATTGGCTGGATTAGTGTGATCCTAGTTCATTTTATTACTTCATTGCTGTGCTGTATGTGTATAGGCCAATGCCTTGGGTGGCGCTCGTGCAGAAAGTTTCTTGGGCAAACTCACCGGCCCAAGTGGCTCCGCCGGCTAACGGAGGGGGGAGGTGTCAGGTAACGTCACGGACATCAACGTCACCGGACTCCTCCCCCTTCCCTTCGTTAGCCGTCACAGACATCAACGTCATCGGACTGCTCCCCCCTTCCCTTCGTTAGCCGACGGAGCCACTTGGGGAAGGGGGGAGGAGTCCAGTGACGTCGATGTCCGTGACGTCACTGGATCGCCGACCTGCACCCAATTTGAAATCTTCTGCCCCCATGTGCTCCAAGATGGAGACTCTCATAGTTTAGAGTTAGGACCGCACTATAAGAGGTGCCTTGGCGCGGCTGTGCGGCTTTCACATTTTCTGCAGAAGACGTGTATCCAAACCTCTGTTATTAACCTTAGTGGTGAGACAAGTTTTTTTACATGCTGGATTGTGAGTGTGCCATGATAACTTTCTACTGGATCGCCGATGAGCCGGCAGAGAGGTGAGTGTTTTCATTAGCTATCAAAATACTTTTAATCGATCAAAAAGTTTAACGATTAATCGAGAAATTAATCTTTAATTTCCACAGCCCTATATATTTGTGATTTTAAGCATTTCTTTTACATAATGTAACTTTTTATATGTATGGTTTTGATAACTGAGATTGGCCAGATTGTCTGCGTTACTCTGCTGTTTGTTTTTGGCATGCATGAAATTACAAAGAAGGCACATAGAACATGGCTAGTGATAACTAGTCAGCAGGTGAACCTTTTAGCTTATCGCTTTCCCGACATGACATGTGTTGAGTTGACTGGAGTATGTACTGAATTAACCTTGACTAATTCATTCCTAATGCTGATCTGTTGTTTCTCCCATATATCCTCCTGGAATTACTTCAACATCATGATTTTGTGGAAAGGCTCTTTCTGAAGTATGTCCTTGGGCATTCACAACCTGATAAAAAGAATTGGAAATGCTAACTGTTCTTATAAACAGGGTGTGCATGACATTCTGTAGGAAACTCAACATCCAGAGCAGCCAGAAAATGGTGCATGAACCCAGGCCTGGGTAAGGTCAATCAATTAAGAGTGCAAACAAAAAAACTCTAGAGACAAAGGAGAGTCTTGAGAAATATTGCATTAATTTAAACGTGCAACATGAGAATTCTAAGGTATTAGCTTCCTTCTGATGCCTTTTCTTCTTTTTGTGTACCTCCCTGGACACTGTGAATCAAGGGTCCTGAGCTGGTAACACTCTCAAGCTGATCTGCCCCATTGCCTAAGGCATCCAACCTTTGCCTCTGTGTGCTATTGAGTTACTGTAAAGTTCAGTGGTCTAAAGCTTGATAGATATATACCTTAATTTATGTCTACTAAACAAATCACGTATGTGTAACTCGGCACTAGTCCCAGTAAGGAAATAAGGGGGTGGGTGGGTGGTAGTTTTTGGAATTTTTAAAGCTTTCATAAATAGATTTTAGTTTTTTTAAGCACAGCACTGAATTGTTACCCGGTAATAAATGTCAAATGCTTGGTATCTGCTATGCTTTCGAGTACAGTTGACTGATTTATGTTAAAAGTGTCCTGTGTCTGTGTTCAGCAAATGGTTTACATTGTAAATTGAGAGACATTAGACTGAACAAATATTGAAAACAGAATAGTCTTTCTATGTAAAATGCAGCACTTTTTGGAATATCAGGTGATAAAGTGCACATTATATAAGTTGAGAAAAGATTTATCTTTACAATTAACAGGAAAAAAATGCATTTCTGTAATTCAAAATAAGTAAGAATTAAGCCCCTCAATTTCCTAAGACAGCCCTTCACAAAAAAAAAACTGGATCATTTCCAAATAACTGTGCTGAGTATTACGTATAATGTGGTAAGATGACTATGTGGGAGCAGTGCTGGAACAATTCATGCCAAAAATATTGCATTCATTTAGTAAAACTTTTGTATGTAAAACAATCAATAGTTTTGTATGTATTATGATACCAGAGTTTTCCATGATAGCTTTAACAAGCACCATTAAAGTCAAGCTTAAAGAATGCTACTTTTATGTTCATTGCAGGCCTTTTTTTTGTTTGTTTGGTGATATATATATATTTATTATAAAAAGAATATATTTTGCCTAAATGACACACAGTAATGCCACAAGTGTAATTTTTTAGTTGGAATGCGTATATTTGTAATGATGTTTGCATTCACGCATTTATACAACAAGGCATAAAGCAGTTGTAACTGAGCAATCACCTAGGACTGCCACCCTTTATGTACATCCCTTTAAAAACTTTATTACACATACTACTAGGGATGCACCGATACCAGTTCAAATACCAGAGCCGGCATTTTCCTGAGAACTACCTGGGTTGCAGCGGTTGCAGCTGGGACCTGGCTCTGGTGCTCCACCACTGTACTGAAATCATTAGTCTGTATTGTTTTAGGAAAACTGTCATATGACAATAAACAAAAATGTATCAGTACTTGTATCTGTAAGTACTTGGGCAACTATCAGTATTTGCAAAAATGGTATCGGCGCATCCCTTTATATATATTTATAAAAACAAAATCATACATTAAAACAGAGATGTACAAATCCCAGGAGCTAAGTGAGCTCCTTACAAATGCCAGCTGCCTCCTAACTTTTGAATTTTTCTCTAGTCTAGTCTTGGAGCTCGAAAAGTATCTGTACTTGTACTCAGAGGCGTAACTAGAAACCTCAGGGCCCCGATGCAAGAAACTATTAAGGCCCCCCCCCCAAAAAAAAAGAAAACATGATTTTGATACCTATTTTTTATATGTATTAAATAAACAGTATGTGGGTAATGTATCAAAACTGAAGCAGAAGTATCTGGAGCAGTTGCCTATGGCAAGCAATCAGCTTCTCTCTTCAGTTTGTTCAGTTAAGGTTTAAAAATAAATGGTAGATGCTGATTGGTTGCCATAGGCAACTGCTCCAGATTCTGTCTGCTCCAGTTTTGATAAATTCCCCTCTATGTATGTTATGGCTTTCGGGGCTAGTTCACACCAGTTCCAGTGCGTTCCGGCCCGATTTGGTGCTGGACCGCACTGGATCGCATCCCGGCCGGCTCACTGCATTCTGGGGCGGGAGGGGGCGTGTTGTTGCATTAAAGTAAATGGCAATGCAGTATGATCTCTGCACCAGAACACATGGCAAATCAATGCCAGTGTTCTGGTCTCCCTGCCCCCCCCCCCAACTGGCGGAACACCAGGGAACGGTCGCAAATGCGACTGATGCAACCCTGGTAGTTTCGCCAGTGCCGGTATCTGCACTTATTATCGAGGAATTTTCACGAGTACTTGTGAAAATGCCCAGTACTGGCACTGGTGCATCCCTACTTACTAATAAAATGTATTGCTGGGACTTGTAGTGCTGCATAGTTGGTGGCATTCTGCATTGCTGTATAATCATTATACAGCAATGCAGAACCCCACCAGCTATACAGGACTACAAGTCTTAGCAATACATTCTAATGTCAATTAGAATACAACCAGTTTCAAACACCCCCATGCGCCCCCCCCCCTCCCCATCTACCCTTCACCCAGCCTTACCTGACTGATCTGCAGCTTCGTCTCGGCTGCGGCCAAATGGTCCTCTCCCAACAGCTTGTGAAGCCTGGCGGTGCCTGCGATGTTGGTAGCGGCTCCACCAGGCAGACATGTGACCGACACGGCCTCCTCTCGATCCCCGCACAGCCGCCCGTACATTCCTCTGCTATGGGTGGCAGAATGGCGGGGGAGGGAGCGCTGCATGAGGGAGCTGTGCCCCCCCTGAACAGGCAGAACTGCAGGGCCAGGTCGCAACTGCGACCGCTGCGACCCTGGTAGTTCCGCCAGTGCTTGTACTTGTACTGAGTACTGTACTTGGTGTCGGTGCATCCCTACATACTAAGATAATTATTTCAATGTATGCATATCTTACATGTCTTACAATATCCTTACCAGGCCTGGCGCTACTGCTTTTTTTTCATTTACTATCTCTACATAAATAAGTGGGATTTGAATGCTTGCAATAAACAAAACCACCACTTTCGCTTTCCTAATATTTTTGGACATGCCTATTGTCTTCAAAAGTCTGAAGGTACCAATAGATATAATTAAGTTACAGTGTAGACAACATATGCCTGCAGACCAGGATTGAGAACAAAGATTGTATAAAAAATTTGTCTAAATGTGCATTGTGCTTTCCGCAATTGGCTGGTGCGTGGCTGGGCTTTGCTAAACATACGCAGGGGCTATCTGAAATGTTACATTTTACATGATATACAGTGATTATGTGAGTGCAGCACAGCAAATAAATTGTCTTTAATATGGCTGATGGCAATGAAGAGATCAAATCACACAGACATGTGGAGCTGATGTATTCCCTATTCTCATTGCCTGTCTACAGTTACAGTGCAGACACACACATGATGCATCTAAACAATGCACTGGACTAGGACTGTGCAAATCGCTCTGAATGCACTGTAAAATAAAAGAGTGCTGACTTTTGAAATGTTTCTACATGCTGTATATATTAAAGAACTACAGTATTTAAAAGTACAGATAACCAATAAGCTGATCAGGTCAAAATGGTCAGAAGAAACATGTAAATAAATACATAGACAATATTTATCACTGCCTTTTATACGAAGTTCTCTTTTATGCAAATTTCACAGAAGATATGTATCATAAGTTTCATGTGTATATGCATGTGTCTTTCTACATATCCATGATGCATTCTGTTTACATGGTTTTTTTTCCTTTCATTTCTGATTGATTGTTTGTTTCTTCATTTCTAATTGTTTTACTGGTTTGTTATTTTACATCTCCTCCACTTAAACAATTAATTTCTCTTGCAAGCTTCCCCTATTTTCCCACACTATCAGCCAAAGCGTGTAGCAGTCATCTTGCAGATGAAAGGAATCATTTCTCTCCAGGCTATTGTACAAATGTGCACAATATGACCAGCTAGACTCATGGAGTATACTGTGCTCATGTGTTTATAGATGCTCTTTATACTATCATACAGATGCACTGCTTACATGCTGCACAATTGCCTATATTTATGTGAAGGCTGAAGGCATATTGTTGCCATTATGTCTGTAATTTATTCTATAGACCTCCTCAATGTGGCTGCATAAACAATTATATGTGCATAACGAACACCATCTGAATTGGAAAGTTCAACTGCTTTTTTTGTTTACGTCGCACATACACAGGTTACATATATATAATTGATGAATATTATTTTGTCTTACCAAGAATACTGGAGTGTGTATGTCTGTGCATGTTGTGTGTGTGTGTGTCTATTAGTGGTGGTTAGTGCGTAGATAAAATTCTATGATTTAGGTACCTAATCAAAACTTCAGATAGGGATAACATTGGTAGAGTATCCAACCGTTGCTAAATTAGTAAGAAAACAGAAAACAGTAATGATTTTTACAGTTTCATATTTTTGGTGTTGGATCTTTGAATGTTGGATGTGGGAGAGGTATGTGGTCATCAAACCAGGTTTCAGCAGAGCATTGACAGGACTAATATTGTGGATTGAGGATGTAAGACCTCATAGTGAAACATTTTCTACCTCTGATAGATAAGATGTAATTTTTTGCTATTTATATGGTAACTATAGAGAAAGGGACTTGTTGCACATGAAATCATGAGATTTCATAGAACACTGGCTATTATGAGAAAACCTTTTCAAACTAGAGATATGTTTTAGGTTGACTCTAAAGGAAAACTCTGATTATTTAATAGATCTGACTACTAAAATGTAGTCAACACATATATGTTGACTAGACGACATGTAACCCTGCAAACAATTTGTTTCATTTCAGATCGATCCAGCTTTTTATTCCTTTCATTTTTCATCTTTCAGATCCGAAATGTGATTTGGTTCGTTATATGGATTTTGTATCCATCCGAATTTTTGATTCAGAAAGATCCACAAGAGGAAGTCACATGACCGTGCCTGTAATGCATCCCCCACCAGCCCCAAAAAAATCTGATTGGCCAGAGAACAGTCACATGTCCGATTTATTTTCGTTTTGAACAAAATTCAGACGGATGCAAATTTTCATTAAAGTAACATTCGGATTCATTCGCATTCATTCATTCGCGTTTGGAGCCGGAAATTCAGATGCATCAGAATGTCTAAATGTAACAAAATTCATGCAAATATCCATTCCAAATGAAACTAAATGTACATGTCTAATGTTGACATAGACACAGACATGCTCTCTTTCTCTTTTATTAAGAGATATCCATTGGAATAAGATGATCAATACATGACCTGGTCAATTTGGAATATTTTGGCGTATTTAATAAGCCACACAGTAATGGGCCTTTGTGCAGTATACCCAAGTACCCAACTAAATTTGCCTTCACAAATCTGTCCTCAGTAAACTGAATTATATTTGGCTGCTACAAGTTCCTATATCAGATATATGGGGATTGATTTAATAAAGGCAAATGGGCTGTTCACTTTGCAGGGGAATTTGTACTTGGTAAGAGCAGTTACCCTTAGCTAGTGAATGGAGTGAAATTTCACTTTACAAAGAATACCTAATCATGTCCAAGGAAAATTTTAAAAAAATGCATTTTTGATTGCATGTGATTGGATGATGGAAGTCAGCAGGGCTTCATCTCATTAATTAAAGTGACATTAAACCCTCAGATTTTGTAACATAAAACAATACTGTAATGTGTGCCATACTGTAATCCATGGTTGTTTCCATTCTCTTTGCTGCTCTTCCTTTTAAAGCCTTATCTCTTCTCATGCTGGGCAGAACTTCTGTTTTGCAGCAGACTGCCTTGTCTCTGAAATGGATACATGGTGTCTGTGTGAAGGTTCACAACCTGAGCCAGCACTACAGGAAGAGGCACTCGGCTGCAAAGGGAAGTTCTCACCTAGCATGAGAAGACAGAATGATTTAAAAGGAAGAGCAGAAAAGAGAAGGGAAACAACCATGGATTACAGTAAGGCACACATTACAGTATTGGTTTATGTTAAAAAATCTGAGGGTTTAATGTCACTTTAAGGGAAAATATCACCGGCAAAATATAAATGTCCTTGCAAAGTGAAAAGCCTATTTGTCCTTAGTAAATCAACCTCATAGACTTGTAAAAGTTCACCACAGTTAACATATACATATGAATGATCAAGTGCAGAGGAGAGTTATTTTAGTGGTTATTGACTAGCTAAAGCCAACCACCCCAGACTACCCAAGTATAGAAAAAAAAAAGCAACAAATATATGAATAATTAAAAAACATAGCAAAGCGGAGGCCAGATATAGGATACAGTAGATGGTGGCAGGGTGATTCTTCTGTATCCTAATGCTGAAATCCATCACAGGCAAGGAAAACAACAACATGACCTGGGCCTTAATATTTTCAAAATGATGTCTTCCAGGCTGGAAACATCTATTAAAACAGGAACATTCCTCCTATTTTTCCGAAAGATCTGATCTCATGTCATATCACTAACATGGTCTGGCATGCACTCTGCTTGTTGGGCAACCAGATGTTCGAGATATTTTGCATACGCGCATAGGGTCAATTTCGAAATATCTGGGCATTCACTATTCAAGGAGAATCTTGATTCCTGAAAGGACAATAGTTCTTTTAAATGGCAATGCATGATTGTGTGGAAACATTTATGAAACAACCACCCTAGTAAAGGTGAGATCAACTGAGACTCAATGATTGTAATGATTCTCTCACTTACTGATTCGTAAAATGTATTGTACAGCATGCTTGTGAATTACTGGGAGAAACACTGGTGATTTTAGTTGTTTCCATACACTCACAATTTCTTATTCTGAATCTCAGTTATTTTCCTGGAAGATTAATATATTTACATAAAGATTCCAAGGACCAGACTGCTATGATCCACTGTGTAGAGTAGCAATGCAAAATACTTTGTGTATGTACCTCTTTGATTAGCATCCTCTCTTGGATATCCTCAGAGTGAACATATACAAGCATGTTTTCTTTGTGACCACTGGATTACAGGACTGTCTAGAAATATTGAAATCTTAAAAGATATAATTTGCAGGTACACACATAGTGAAAATATCTCAGACTTTCTGTAAAGGTAAAGAGAACAATTCTTCACAGATATGTCCAATCTGTATGTCAGGGAACATCAACAATCACTTCCGATGGCAACACATGGTTATTATCATAGCCATGGATGGCCCACACACTACCAAATCATAGCAAGAAACCCTTACTATCAATGTTTGAGTAACAAAAGTGGAGTATAATATACTGATATTATACTATAAGATAGATAGATAGATAGATAGATAGATAGATAGATAGATAGATAGATAGATAGATAGATAGAAGCACCTTGACAGGACAACAGTCATGACTCGAACTGTGCAGAGTGCCATTGAAACTAGAGGGAATTTCCACTTTTATCTCCTAATATACAGAGTCCAATCAAGGGTTGCAATACACATCTGGAACAATTTCAGGTATACTGTGCCCTTCCACATCCTGCAATCTTTCTTTGCATTGGGCTCTATTCACTCATGTATTTAAAAACAGATATGACACAACAGTTTAGAAACATATAGAAAACAAGCAAAATAAATGTGACTGCAAAATATTATATTTTTCTTTAACAAGTGCAGTGCAGCTGATCATCAAAAGAGTAAAGCAATTAAGAAGGAGTCCCTTTTATAATAGAGGTAAAATATCACCTATTGTAAATTAAGTTATGCTAACTTTGGGAAACTTTGATTTTCTAGAGTAGTTTTAATTAGCATAGGCATAGAATGAGAAGCTCTAATTCTGATTAAGGCTCTCTGCATGGGTCCTTTACCAAGTAGGGTGTATAGTTTCTACTATGGCCTGAGGGAGCAATGTAGCACTGCAAGAGATCATCAAAAGCAAACATAGGCTCTACACAAAGCTGGAATATAGGAAAGTCATCCTAAGGACAGGCCTTTTAATGAAAACATGTGGTCATATGGTTTAACAGAATGAAGACACACATACAGACAACCATGGTCGGCCCTGCGTAGAGGATATTTATGGCCTTCTGTTAACTTTTGTTTAACCTTACCTTCTTTGTATGTGGTCCAAAACAAAGTGTAGTCCTTGTAGTGATACAGTATGAATAGAATCATTATATCAGGCATTCCATAAATTATTTTAAAAGACGGCAGCTAAAATTGTTTATGTGGTGTCATCACCTAACCCCACTGATACATCCAAATGATTTTAAAGGCAATTTACCAGATTACCAAATCCGCACATTAATCCTGCCATTCATTGTCATAAAAACAGATGTATGGTTCTCATTCTTTACCAAGTGGTAATGGCTGTTGTTGCTGAACACTTAAATGACAACTGTAGTTTTGACATAAGACCCCTGTAACCCCTAAACTAAGCTGAACTAACACTAGCAATGGGAATAATAATGATATTTGGAGAGGTTTAAGGTGGCTATAGACATTAGATTGTGGTCAGATGTGTCGGGACAATCTGACAGCCCAAATATGTTCTAATTTGCAATTAGATTACACATGTATATTTATGCCTATGGAGGCCTGAGCAGAGCAGAGCCAGACATCTCCAATGCTGGCTTTATTTTAGGGAAAAAAAACAATCTGCTTATGCATTATGACGATCGTTGCATAATTAGGCCAAAATTAGCCAGATTGGCTAAACTGGCCAATCATCTCCCAGGTCGAAAGAATTTCTGCTGTGATAGAATTCACATCCAGCATTTCAGTAGACTATGGCCTGTTTTCTTTGTTTTATTTTCTCTTTGTCATCTCTGAAGGGTATAAAAATCTTTTCTCAAGATACTTTATGGCTTGCTGCAAATGTTTCATACTTTTAAACTACAAATATAGTTTTCCACTACAAATTTTCTTACAGCCAGAGATTGCTGTTGAGGGTTAAGCTGGATGACACACCTGACCAGAAACAAGACTTCAACACAGAGATATCTTGTTGGGCACTGAATGGCACCCCAACACACCTTGCTGCAGCACACTGCAATGCATGGTAACTACATTGCACTGCCCAGGAGTAAATAATGCATATGTTCATGCCAACCAGACCCAATCGTAGCATCATCTGAATCCTTAGAGCAGGGACAACTAAATGGCGGACCACGGTATGGACACAGACTGACTGGTGGTTATGTCCGGACCAAGATCGCCAACCTGCACTCTTTTGTGGCTTGCTGGCTGACAGTGGCCTCCGAAGGCGGTGTTTCCACTGCCAGGCCCCTCATCTGCTTCAGTCATTGGTCGCTAGGACCACTGGCCTCTTAGCAACCAATGATGTCAAACAAGGCCAGCTGCTACAACTACAAGTGATCTGGGTAAATTGTATTAACCATGGTCTTCAGGGTCCTCTTCTGCTCTGAGAGGCCTGGTACCACAGCAAACAGTGTCAGGATGTAGAGCGGGAGCAAAGAGGGGATCACCGTTCCCTGATCTGGCCTGGGATTGTTGGCGCATGAAACACTGCTCTCAGTACTTCCCGCATCAGCTTGCAGAAGCCAGCTGAAGTGCCAGGTAAACAGACTATCAAGCACATTCATGGCTGAGGAGACATCAGAGGTTTTATTCATCCCTTCTTTCTCCATAAAGAAAACCTGTCACCTCCAAATATTGTCACATAGGGTCTTGTTTTAATTCACCACCCCTGCCTTAGAAGATCCCACCACTGGGCAAACAATAGAAAGTGTTACCACCACACAGAGAATGACGTGGACACCCAAAGAAGGACCCTCCTAGTGAAACTAAAAAGAGAAGATTCAGGAACTGAAACATAACATTACTTGACCCCAGATTTAGGTAGATTTTTATTTTGTTTTGTATGGCAGTGATTACTAGGAGTAAGATGGGGGGAAGTGTGTGTGGGGGGGGGGGGGGGGGGGGGTGATGTAGCATGGTGATTGAGATTAACTTTAAAAGTCTGAAATTCACTATTATGCAATCAACAGAAGACTTGCCCTTGATAAAGCCTGCATTTAGCTGACACATTTTTCATGGAGGTTTCCCCCCATGTCATCTGCTATTAACCATCTAGTTGTCTTCCGCCTTTTCATATAAGGTTGATCAGGCTTTTGCAAACAGTATCAATCCATGCAAAGAGGTAAAGAGGTAAAATATTTTCCAGTCACTATACTTCGCCAGCAGAATAAAGTGAGTGTATACTGTTTGTCATTTCTGTACCTTTAAAGCATCTACCTCTGTACCGTGCAGTTCTGATTTTAATAAGCTGCACCTTTCTCAGTTTGATCAACACTAGGATAACTCATACATTATTTGTTATCTCCATATGGCACAAAGACACCGAGTGTTTTACTACTGCTCCTACCAATAAAACATATGCACATGAAATGTGTTATTGCAATATGGGAATATTAACTTAGCTTAGTGAAGTTAGGCTTGGTTTGAATACCCCATTGTGTGCAAGAGAAATAAAAGCAAAAACATGATTCTTGCTTAAACACGATTGAATGCTTGAAGCCAACACAACTTCTTTTATTCACAAAGCTAAGTGAACATGCATTTTGCAAAGTGAACAGGTTTTTCTTGCACTTTCCTTACTGTCTTTTTTTGTTAGCTATTAAACTTTGCTTTAACTGCCTTTTTTGTATACTGTAGTACTTGACTACAGGCCATTTTCTCCTTTTTTTTAATGCGTCAAAATGTGTACATGTGTAGATATAATAATACATTTTAAATACATTATAGTAAAGTACATGTACACATTCTACCTGCTACAAGTAACCATTTTCAATAATACAGATCTCAAGTGATAGAAAGCATGCTGCAATGTAAAGGTATAGGAGGAACATTGTTAACCTGTTTGCTTCACTATACTACTGACCCTCTGCATCTGTCATCATTTATCTTACCTGAGCCTTGGGTTCTTTTTTCTCTCTAGCTGGGAACACAAACATCTCAAGCCAAAGAGGCTTTCATAATGCTAATTCAGCAGAGAGGAGTTGAGGTCTTGCTGCTGGGTTTAGGTAATTGCATAGTGCAGGTGGCTGTGGGAGATTTCAGGGAAAAGATCAAACCCTGGATGGTGCTTCTTCACCTCTGCAGATATTATTTCCATTCATTAAGGTGTAAATAGATGTCGTGTTCTGAATTAGTATTAGAACCTATAAGCACCTGTTCCTTTCTACTACCCCAACAAGTACTATATGCATTAAGTTTTAAAGTTTCACAGAATAATACAGCAATTAGGCTCTCTATGCAAAAACTGAGAACAAAATAGAATTTGGGGGACCATTATGAGGAAAAGGTTGTCATGCAGGTAAAAATTGTATTGGCTTGGAGCATCTAATTATCCAAACATAAATTAACACTGCAAGTGTGAAAAGTACATGTACTCATGGAATTGAATTATTTGCTAATGCTGAGATTTGGTCTAATAATTGTTATACATATAAATGTATATGCATATAAAGTTACTTTAAATGTACCTGTATATAAAGTTATATACTGTATGTGTAAGCACCATGGGGATATTGTTGGAAACCCAATGCAGTTTCAATAGATATACAACCATCTCCAGCTGTTGCCATATTTAGTTTTTTGTTAATATCATTATGCCAATCTTATGTGACAGAAAAATACAATAAGTTGATACTTTATGGAGTCACCATAATAGACACAAAAATAATAAATACCAAATGTTACCCTGCAATTAAAAAAACTGTCAATGATTCACTTGTGTTATTGTCATGAATATAGACAAATAATAGCTTTAACATGCTAAAAAACGTCTAATCCTCTTGTATTGAATTGTATTGTCAATGTACTGTTTGCCTATATTTTGTAAAATGCTGCGTGTTGGAGCTATATAAATCCTGTATAAAAATTAGGGTTGCTATCTGTCCGGGATTGACCCAGACAGTCGGGGTTTAGAAGGCTGTGCCCAGAATATATAGCACCTGAGACCCGGATACAACATGTCAGCCAGACAGGGGCATCCAATACACAGAAATTTCCATCTCCTCTGCAGGAGCCATTTTGTGTTAGTCCCCTCCACAGAGCTACGTGCAGCTTGATCTCTGGCAAAATAGCCACTCCTGCTGATCTTATAGGAGGGCAACTGGAGACATTGACCTAAAAGGGCTCCTCCCCTCCCATATGTTATCACTCGTTTCTGTGGTTGGCTGAGGAGTCTTCCCCGGGCTGTTCTGCCCTGATCCCTTCTGGAAGGTGGAGGAGGGAGACAACCAGACATGGGACTGTGCCTGCCATGTCTGGGGGGGAGTGGGTGAAGATGTGGTGGAGACCCAATGAGCACTGGCCCCTCCCCCCAGTGATAGGGTGTCATGTAAAAAGGGGAGAGAAGGCTGGGGGGTTGTCATGGAAGTGGGGAGGAGAGGTAGGTGGGGGGTTGTGAGGGAAATGGGAAGGAGAGCTAGGTGGTGGCTGAATGCTGCTGGGGGTGCTAAGTGGTGGGGGAGGGTGCTAGGGGTGTCAGCAGGTGGGTGAAAGGTGCTGGGGTGCTAAGTGGTGGAACAGGGGTACTGGGGTGTCAGTTGGTGGGTGAAGGGTGCTGGGGGTCTTAAGTGGTGGAAGAGGGGTGCTAAGTGGTGGGTGAAGGATGATGGGGGTGTCAGGTGGTGGGGGAGGGCTGCTGGGATTTCAAGTGGTGGGTGAAGGGTGCTGGGGGTGTCAGTTGGTGGGTACTTGGGGAGTTAAGTGGTGGGGAGGGGTGATGGGGGTGTCAGGGTAGCGGGGAGAAGTGCTGTGGGTGTCAGGGTAGTGAGGAGAAGTGCTAGGGGAAGGGGTGCTGGGTCAGTTAACTGGTGGAGGAGGTGTGCAGGTGGTGTCAGGGAAGTTAGGGAGGGGTGCTGTATCCATGGCACAGTCAGCTGTCCGTGTGCAGACCTCCAGGGACCCAGCCATTAGGTTTGCCATCTGTCCGGGATTGACCCGGACAGTCCTGGTTTAATAGGCTGTGTCCGGGTTGCACAGCCCACACGAGAGCCCCACACAGGCCACTTGAGACCCTAAAGACATAAGGCTGCCACCCCAGTGCAACATAGAGTATGTAGCTCCATATAATTTTGTATTGCTGTATTATGTATTGCTGGGATTTGTAGTACTCTATAGACTGTCTCCAAAAAAATAAAATTGCCACGAGATGCGCTGCAGTGTTCAGGTTTCACTTGAAGAAAAGGTGGCAACCCTAATAATAACAATAATTAAACAGATTCGGTACAAATCTATTAAGCAGTGTAGTAAATGTGAATGCAAACCCAGTCATGAAAAGGCCTTTAAATGTTAATGTAATTTCAGAATTAAGTTGTTTAAGTCTGTAGTTTTTATTAAAATAATATAGGTGCTTCTGTATGGTCAGGCTCTTCCTGTTATAGGTGACAATGTCAACTGTGCTCCCACATCCACTGTTGGCACCATAAGGAAACACAAATAAGTGCTTGCATGTAGATATAAAGTACATTTAGCAGTACTAATGTGCAACAAGGAATGAAAACAAGTATTTTATAAAAAGCAAACAAAGTTGGCAACTGTTCATGATATACATTGCTTTAGCAAACTAGAAGTAATTGAGATAGGGCTTACATCTGCTTTAAGTACACTACAAGCAGTTGGTACACAAGGACATTTTTATCACTGGTAACTTCATTGTTAACAGCAAGCATGCTTTTTAATTTACATGCACTCAAACATTTACATTACACCCTGGTATTCACATAGCCTGCTTGAATAACAATATATAAACTTCTTAGTATAGTCAACTGATGACTTTATCACCTTAGGCAGTGTCATTGTGGAAAAAGAAGGTAGGGATTAGCATATGGAAGGTGAGGTTAATCCCTGTAATTTCTTACCTCCCCATCTATCTTCCTATGTTTACTTTGTGAAAGAACAATCCTCTTCCATTATGGTTGGACATGACAGTCCTTTTCTCATATGGAGTGTCATTACTGGGACTGGAATTTGGATGCACTCTGCAGAAAATAACTATAATTTAAATTTCCCACTGACTGTTCCTGGATTACTTTCCCACATTCCCAAAAAGAATGGAAACTAACCAAGTATATCAGCAACCATAAAAACACCATCAAAATAAAATAGGTAAACTCTTTACAAAGCAGCATGATGTTTCAACTCAACTGATACAATTTGAACGTATCAATTTATATATAGAATATATATGTTAAAGGAGAACTATGAGGTGAGTGCTTTTCACTCACCTCATAGTTCTAGCCGACCTGTGACAATGAGACTGTCACAGGTCGGCTCAGTAGATCGGGAGGTGAGCAAACATATACCGGCGTTCGCTCACGGCTCTCTGCTGTGACAGGGGAGGGGCTGGATTCCCCCCTCCCCGCTCCGATGCGCCAGCGCTGACTGGCGGAACGTACGGGGAGGGCGCGGGTACAGCTGGCCCTGCCTTTAGATAGAGTGTGTTCACATATAAAGAATATATAAATAATTTTAAAATAAACGTTTGACAAAAAGAATGATTTCACAAGGCATTATCCATTTTCTAATTTTTCTAAAGAGATCAGACAACAAAACCTGTTTGCCTTCGGAATCTGTTTCTCTCCCTGGATCTGTCTAAACACCACTGATCTTACTCATTGGTGTTGGTTTACTAAAGTAGCATAGACTGTTCACTTAGCAAAGCAAATGTTCACTTAGCTTAGTAAATAATGTGAAGGCATATTGCTTTTGAACACCCAGTCATGTGCAAGGAAAAGTAAAAATATGGGGGGTTTTTTCTTGCACATGACTGGATGATTGAAGTGACTATAAAAACAACTCTAATTAAACATTACATCTATATTGTTTATTCTTTAAGTCACTAAAATATGAAATATTGCCTATGAATAGTTCATACTTACATTTACTGCAGCAAATGGTACTCCAGGCTCCTTCTTACCTGTTTTTGCTTAGATGCCCTCTTGAAAAAAAAACTCTGCTGTTCACAAAGCTCAAGCTCAAGCTGCATTTCAGTGAAATGGTAGGAAAGAGAGAGAGAGTCTGAAGGCAATCAGCTTCACACATATGCTTAAAAATTCCATAACACTCTGTGACATAGGTGTCATGGGTGTTCTTTGTATTGAATGTTTATTTGTGAAAAACAAATTATAAATGGATATCAATAAAAAGTTTAAAAACATATCAAATAAAAAAGTGCAAACAAAGCAAGGCACCAGGGTGTCCTTTTCATGTGCTCATGTGTCATTTTATTTTGCTCTTGGAGGGGAAAGGAGACTACAGGGACCAGTCTAGCAGCCACTGGGGGCCAAAGTTTGGGTGAGTATATTTTTTTATTTTACACCCTAGACCAGAACGAGCACGTGACCCTTGTAGTGTGGGGGTAGCCCCACTGTAAGGCTTAAAGTGACATTAAACCCTCAGATTTTTTAACATAAAACAAAAGTGTAATGTGTGCCTTACTGTAATCCATGGTTGTTTCCCTTCTCTTTGCTGCCCTTCCTTTTAAATCTGTATCTGTTCTCATGCTCTGCAGAACTTGTTTTGCAGCAGACTGCCTTGTCTCTGAAATGGATACATGGTGTCTGTGTGTAGGTTTGCAACCTGAGCCAGCACTACAGGAAGAGGCACTCAGCTGCAAAGGGAAGTTCTCCCCAAGCATGAGAAGACATGAGGATTTAAAAGGAAGAGCAGCAAAGAGAAGGGAAACAACCATGGATTACAGTTAGGCATACATTATAGTATTGGTTTATGTTAAAAAATCTGAGGGTTTAATGTCACTTTAAGTTTTATTCTTCCCAGAGTTCTTCTTCAATTCTTGCAGTAAACCCCCATCCTGTGTTCTTTGTCTCTAGTAATAGGTGCTAGACTTGCTATTTAAAAATGTCCTGCTGCTGGACAATTGTACATTGCTGTGCCATCTCTTAATTGCAGAGAATTCTACTTTTCTCCTGGATTAAAACTATTCTGCTGCTGGTCATTTAAAAAAAAAAAAAGTTTTAGCTTATAGGGGGTTATTACAGCACATAGGGCAGTTGTTGCTGACAGTTTGGGCTGGCAGGTTTTGCTGACAGTTCATTCAAGAGCTGCCTTTTTTTGTCTCGTTTTGTCTCACTTCACTGTGCACCTAAAATACTGTACATCCTGACTCCAGGTTATTCAAATTCAGATTCTCGGTCCCAACTCCCCCCACCACCACCAACCTGCACAGAATGCCCCCCTCTAACATGACACGTGCAGCAAGGCAGGCTAGTACCTCATACTGGTCCGCCTCCAGCAAGTGTACATCCTTGACACTAAGTAGTCAATGGATAAGACTGATTTAAACATTTTAGTTAGAGCCATGCCATCCCTGCTCATGTTTGCTTAACCAGGGCAGGAGCAGCTAATTAAAAAAAAGTAACAAATATTTAAAAAATGAATTAAAAAAAAAGGAAATGTATAAAAAAAATAGTGATTGTGGGTGAGAAAATGGCTAGGTCTTTATCAGTGTTTAAGACCTAATCTGGTTCTCTCTGTCCTTCAGAAATGACCTTTTTTTTAAACTATTTATGATATTTCTCTCTCTGCTGACACCGACGAGGTGGAATTTCTTGTAGCCATCATCTCTGCAAGTCCTGTGTTTGAGCTGGGGGCCCTATCTTGAAAGTAACTAATTGTTTTTTTTATTTTTGTCTAGGGACATAGAGGAGTATCTACATAAAATAACACCTATGGCAAGCACTGAAATTGTGCTCCTTTCCAAAATCTGACACCCATATTTTAGATCACTTTACCATAATACCAACTCAAATTTTTAATAAGAAAAAGTCCCCAGAGTCTCCCCTACATAAGAGTCCCCATAGCCCCTTTACATTAGAGTCCCCAGAGCCCCCCTTTTATAAATCTCCCCAGAGCCCCCCACACTCCCTTAT